>NC_143385.1:17736373-18041757 GCF_980474605.1 Leiobunum rupestre | reverse complement strand
GAAGGCTGAGATTTGTCAGTAACAGGACTCGCTAGTGAAACGGAAGTTCTAGAATGTTTTAAAGAATTACAAGCGTTTGCCTTCGAAATCAATATATCCGACGTGTTTTGGGTGAACCATCCTTTCATGACCTGGTTACCGTCTGCAAAACTTTTATTGCTAGCCACTGATATTTCTGTGGATGTGACCCCTTTCTTAGTAGTGAACAAAGGTGTAGCTGAAATGTCTTGTACAACTGCGGTAGATATCGAGAAATCATGAAATTGGAGCTTCTGTTTTTCAATGTTTGCTGCGACAATACAATCGGTCACTCGTTCATTTGAATCGTCTAAAGTCAAATCACAGAGTTGTTTGGATTGATCAAATAACATCGAAACGTCATCCAAAAGAGAAAAACAGTGCAGTTCGTCTCTGCTTGATTGCGTACCATCAGGGGTCAAATCGGAAGGTGTCAAACCAGGTCTTTTTGAGCGGAGTTCTTCAATTACAATGTTGGCATTTTTGAAAAGTTCTTCGGTGAGGTGTGAATCTTGGAAGTCCTTAGTAATATTTAACGGAGAACTGAGAAAAGTTGAGTTGGGCTTAGGTCTAGTCTCTTGGGGTGTTGATGGTGTTGATGGCATACGACGGTGTTCATCCTCCAAGGTTAAATCTTTAGGAGTTACATTTAGTATCTTTTTACTTTCCCCGGTGATATATTCGGAGATGTTTTCTACCTGCGTGTTTTTCGGATCATCCCCGCAGCATGTCATGGTGTTATCGGAGTGTTGAACAAGGGTAAAATCATTAATCTGTCCGAAAGACAACAACCCCACGCTCTCATCCACGTTGTCTTTCGTGATGTCAATAAGCGTGCCCACGGCAATGTCGGGATTCATAGAAGACCATGTCGAGGAATGAACGCCGAGGTTTAAAGTCGGGTTTAGAGGTTCTGATATTGTGTTCTCGTTGTCGGTGGCAAATGCAGTGCCCATTGCGAACAATAACTCGGTAGCATCGGCTGGAACAGACATTCTTGGAGATCCTCGTATTAATTTCTTCCAAGTATGACGAGAAGACGTCGTTTTATTTGATAATATCTGGTTAGAAAACTCGTTGAGAGTTTGATATTAAATCACCAATTTATTGCAGATATGTTTCTCCTTCAACAACCTGCAAAATAAATAATTTATCATTGAAAAGTAGCAGAGAGAAGATGACATCTATCTACATTGCCGATGTCTTTTGTTTAAAACTATTATTTTTGCTGGCTGGACTATTTAGCTCCGTCCATTTATCTTAGGGTGTGTACAATTATATTCCATTTACGTGCACTAAGAATGATTATGTTGAGACGATACGCGGTAATTATCGTCTAATCCCTCCCAGCACAAGAAAGGCGACGGAAAACTTTTACTGGCGTGCGCTTCAATCGTGTCGGTGTCGGAAGACAAAGGTTACCGACCTGGTTTTAATCTTAAGGGATAATGTGGTTACCTCCTTTAACATTTGGGGATTACTAGAGAAGTAAAACTCGTCTCAACATGCTAACTCTCCCTAAGTATAAACAAATACATACTTTATTGCCTTAACTTAGACATAACATCAAACACTAAATATATTTGCAATTTGACTTGGGGCAACTCAATTATTTCACATCAAAACTTTCATGGAAAACTATTAAAACTTGTCATGAATTTAACTCGTTCAATTGAACAGTAAATATCATATAAAATGGGTTAAATGGAATCTTAAGTGTTTGTAAAATCAGGGTTATACATGCTAAGGGTTTGGGAACATGTCCAATCAAATATTATCTTCCTCAATTATTATATTTAAATAATTATTTTTAGCCATCCTCTTGACACAATAAAACTGATTTTCGACTGAAAACTAACCTTCGTAATACAACCTGGGAATTATTAATTTACTTACTTTCTATAGAGCTGTACCAGAAATAAACCTGAGCAAAATTTCCTGACTGAAGGCCTCACTTTATTGCAAAGAAGTGACGCTTATTGATAGATCTTCGAAAACAACACTATAATCAATAGGTAAGTGACGCATTATGCACAGATAATAAAATGAGTGACGTCACATATTGTAGCTCCGCGGTCTTAGTTTGCTACCTACCCTGGTGACGCATTATTTATATATCATAGAATGAGTGACGCCAGCGCCACGGTATAAGTATTTTTCGAACCTTCGAATGGAGAGTTCCTTACCAATAGACCATCAAAAATATTTATGAATTGTAGTATAATAATCTCAGTTATAATGGCAAAAGAGGCTCCAGCCCTAGTTTTCGAACATTGATTGTTATCCTTAGAAAGCATAATCAAGATTTACGGTCACAAATAATAGCGCAAAATCTGATTTGTAGATAAATATATTTTTAAAGGATAAATTTAACAGCGGTCATATTATCCTGTACTAGGTTTCCTCTGTCTTTAACCATACATTCTTTGATTCGTAGCGCCGCCTGGTTGTCGATATGTCAGTTAAGGGTCGAAATGGAACTAGAAGTGGGCACCCGCCGTTAAAACCGTATTTTAACTCAAAAACACTCACCCGCGAAAGGGTGTTGGTCGGGCACAAGCATTTCTTCTGGTTTGTAAATTATTTTGATCAGCAAGCTTTTAATATCTTCAGCATTTTTAGTCAACAAGGTATTTATTACTCTTTATTTTAGAGTTTTACAAGACGTCACTTATTTAAAACAGATCTCGGTACCCTTCAGAAATTGCAATTTTATTGGGGTCAAATTTGTTGTCCGTATCCGATGTAACAATTAATTAAATCACGTCTTTCCACCAAAAATGCGATAATAATCAATTTTGTGGGTCGCAACATTTCAATAATTGGCCACATGAGTACTCAAGTTTTAGGTTCCTCCAATGGGATTATTTTTAGGGGTATATGATTCGCATTTCGAATATTACTCGATACAGATATATTAGCCTAAACATTCCGCCCACCTTGAAATGAATATTTAAAAAAATACAATTGTTCTACACACAAATGTTGAACTACTTAATCCAATGGGAGCGGACATAATTTGACAAATGGTCTTATGAAAGTCTTTTCTGCTGTTTTCTATAACTCTTCCCCATTGATGAGGGAAAGGCTCAAACCTGGGACCCTTTGGTTGTACGGGCCCTGGGAATGTGTACCGGCTTTTATATACGAAAACTGTATGGTTATGCCACAGGCGATACAAAAGTTATATTTCTAAGTAGGTGATGGTTGGTATCGTATTACCAAAAGTAACATAACAACAATAAGTATACGATAACTGTATGGTTATGACACAGATAAGTAAACAAAACTATATGGTTTACACACAGATAAGTAAACGAAAACTGTATGGTTATGACACAGATAAGTAAACGAAAACTGTATGGTTTTTACACAGATAAGTAAACGAAAACTGTATGGTTTTGACACAGATAAGTAAACGAAAACTGTATAGTTATGTCACAAGCGTTACAAATTTAAGTGTATGGATACTGTATTATCAAAAGTAATATAATATAACAAGTAAATTTTTACGTTTTTCCTTGGTGAAGCTTTTTTTGTACGTAAATGTGTTCTAAGTGTACATGGTGATTAAAACATTCTTCGTAACTAATGAAAATGTTAATTCAAATATTGCTTATAGTTAATGTATAATCGAGGTCGAGTTGTCGAAACGAAGAAGACCTCCATCAGCATCCCCCTTTTGAAATTTCATTTACCGAAGCTTCGTCCCCCCCCCCTTCTTGAAATGTTTCGTCAGCATCCTCCCCCTTGAGTTTTCCCTAACCGCCGAAGTTATAGTTGGCAAAACCATGCCTTGCTCCACCCCCCCCCCCCAATTCAACCACCTCCGCTAAGTCCCTGAATGTACAGAATACACTGCTTGGATTATTTATACTCAAATAGCCGTGGCATTTTGATTTCTACATTCGTTGAAGGCTCGTGGGTGGCGGCTAGAGGTGTCAATGAGCGAGCCGAGTGGAGTTTCAAGCTCGACTCGGTTTAGGCTCGACTCGGTTTAGGCTCGACTCGGTTTAGACTCGACTCGGCTTAGGCTCGACTCGGTTTAGGCTTGACTCGGTTTAGGCTCGACTCGGTTTAGGCTCGACTCGGCTTAGGTTCGACTCGGCTTAGGCTCGACTCGGTTTAGGCTTAACTCGGCTTAGGCTCGACTTGATATGTGCTCAGCTCGTTTATGGATCGGTTCGACAAAGGCTCGAAAAAAACTGACTCGGCTCGAGTTCGACTCGGGTGGCGTTTTAGCTCGCCGAACCCTATTTTAGTCGCGCTCGACTCGTTTAAGACTCGCTCGCCGCATAACTCGCTCAAAATGTCTAAAAGTCAAAATTTCAACCGGAGAATCCAACCGTAGACCGGTTTCGCCCTTTTGTGGCTCATCAGTACTGTGTAGGATTTCTGGCTTCTCTCGAAAAACTACCGATATCACTAAAACTAATAAAAAGCTGTGTATATAGGGCAACACAGTTGTATATTAGCTCAAAATGGTTTCCGATTTAAATTGCTCTGTTCGACTTGTGTTAAATACATAGTTTTAAAATTAATTACACGAGCAATAATAAATGCGGCTATTTTAATTGAAACCTTGGTCACCACTCGAGAATGCTATTTACAATTTTTATTCTAGCACCAAAAAATAAAGTAAAACTTATCGTCGAACTAGGCCCATCCACACTATCCAACTTTAGTCAGCTGACAATTTGAAAGATTTTTGTCGGACTAACAAGGCGGGTAATGTGAACGTGTCAGTTGATTAGTGTGAATGCAAAATAAGTCAGACTGACTAGTCTGCCTAATTTGGTCAACTGACTAAAGTTGGATAGTTAGAATGAGCCTTAAGGGTGATTTCAAAGTGAACTGATCAATAACAACAAACATTTAGAACTTTAAATCAGTGTAAACGCAGACCGAGTAAAAGCACAGTTAACGCGTAACGTTCAAGTCAATGAGGCAATGAAGAAATCCACAAAAAAATGCATAGAAAATTTTTCAATAAGTAAAATAAAAAGGAACTGTCCAAGCCTAAATATAATTTTCACAATCAACTATTACTGTGTAAATCGTGTTAGGATATAAGATCGTTAAAGGTCTTTGTTATGTACAGAAACGTCAATTAAGGCCGCTAAATTCAAGACCACACTGACCTATAAGCCGAATTAGCGATCGCCCTTTTGCCCTGGTCTCAAGAAGCAGTTTTGCCGTCCCAGTTTAAAACCCTACTGCTGACTACAGCAACTTTCACCTGAGCCAGTCCAACCCTAGTTAGGCAAGCTACACTAATGAAATGAATACATTTAATTTAGTGCTCCAGGAAACCACATTTGTTTAAACGGTTTATTGTCTGGGTTTAAAATAAAGGCCAGCTATAATGTACAAAAAGTTTTATATAAGCTGCTATTGGAAGCGCAGTAAAGGTCTCCCGGCAGTATAGTAAGAGTTTAACTTCAAACCATTAAGCTGCTATTGGAAGCGCAGTAAAGGTCTCCCGGCAGTATAGTAAGAGTTTAACTTCAAACCATTAAGCTGCTATTGGAAGCGCAGTAAAGGTCTCCCGGCAGTATAGTAAGAGTTTAACTTCAAACCATTAAGCTGCTATTGGAAGCGCAGTAAAGGTCTCCCGGCAGTATAGTAAGAGTTTAACTTCAAACCATTAAGCTGCTATTGGAAGCGCAGTAAAGGTCTCCCGGCAGTATAGTAAGAGTTTAACTTCAAACCATTAAGCTGCTATTGGAAGCGCAGTAAAGGTCTCCCGGCAGTATAGTAAGAGTTTAACTTCAAACCATTAAGCTGCTATTGGAAGCGCAGTAAAGGTCTCCCGGCAGTATAGTAAGAGTTTAACTTCAAACCATTAAGCTGCTATTGGAAGCGCAGTAAAGGTCTCCCGGCAGTATAGTAAGAGTTCAAATTCAAACCATTAAGCTGCTATTGGAAGCGCAGTAAAGGTATCTCACCATATTAGTAAGAGTATAACTTTAAACAATTGTGGTATTTGCAGTAGCATATAAATATATTTAAAATGGTTTATATACAAGCCATTATTAAACTCTTATATCATATAAATCGTTTTATATTGCTACAGTAATGGTTTAAAATTAAACCAAATAAAAAAATGTTAAATTATCTGGAAATATATATGGTTTAGAACTAAACCAATTAAATTTAGAATGGTTTTTATGAAATCCTTCAATGGATTGGATTTTGGACAAAAAGTGTATACACATTAATGGTTTAAATTTAAACCCTTAGTTTTTAGAGTGTACGCCTAGAACGAGCTCTCAATGTTCCAGACCTGCGGACAGACCTGATGGCGTACACTCTAAAAACTAAGGGTTTAAATTTAAACCATTTATGTGTATACACTTTTTGTCCAAAATCCAATCCATCGAAGGATTTCATAAAAACCATTCTAAATTTAATTGGTTTAGTTCTAAACCATTTATATTTCCAGATAATTTAACATTTTTTTATTTGGTTTAATTTTAAACCATTACTGTAGCAATATAAAACGATTTATATGATATAAGAGTTTAATAATGGCTTGTATATAAACCATTTTAAATATATTTATATGCTACTGCAAATACCACAATTGTTTAAAGTTATACTCTTACTAATATGGTGAGATACCTTTACTGCGCTTCCAATAGCAGCTTAATGGTTTGAATTTGAACTCTTACTATACTGCCGGGAGACCTTTACTGCGCTTCCAATAGCAGCTTAATGGTTTGAAGTTAAACTCTTACTATACTGCCGGGAGACCTTTACTGCGCTTCCAATAGCAGCTTAATGGTTTGAAGTTAAACTCTTACTATACTGCCGGGAGACCTTTACTGCGCTTCCAATAGCAGCTTAATGGTTTGAAGTTAAACTCTTACTATACTGCCGGGAGACCTTTACTGCGCTTCCAATAGCAGCTTAATGGTTTGAAGTTAAACTCTTACTATACTGCCGGGAGACCTTTACTGCGCTTCCAATAGCAGCTTAATGGTTTGAAGTTAAACTCTTACTATACTGCCGGGAGACCTTTACTGCGCTTCCAATAGCAGCTTAATGGTTTGAAGTTAAACTCTTACTATACTGCCGGGAGACCTTTACTGCGCTTCCAATAGCAGCTTAATGGTTTGAAGTTAAACTCTAACTATACTGCCGGGAGACCTTTACTGCGCTTCCAATAGCAGCTTAATGGTTTGAAGTTAAACTCTTACTATACTGCCGGGAGACCTTTACTGCGCTTCCAATAGCAGCTTAATGGTTTGAAGTTAAACTCTTACTATACTGCCGGGAGACCTTTACTGCGCTTCCAATAGCAGCTTAATGGTTTGAAGTTAAACTCTTACTATACTGCCGGGAGACCTTTACTGCGCTTCCAATAGCAGCTTAATGGTTTGAAGTTAAACTCTTACTATACTGCCGGGAGACCTTTACTGCGCTTCCAATAGCAGCTTAATGGTTTGAAGTTAAACTCTTACTATACTGCCGGGAGACCTTTACTGCGCTTCCAATAGCAGCTTAATGGTTTGAAGTTAAACTCTTACTATACTGCCGGGAGACCTTTACTGCGCTTCCAATAGCAGCTTAATGGTTTGAAGTTAAACTCTTACTATACTGCCGGGAGACCTTTACTGCGCTTCCAATAGCAGCTTAATGGTTTGAAGTTAAACTCTTACTATACTGCCGGGAGACCTTTACTGCGCTTCCAATAGCAGCTTAATGGTTTGAAGTTAAACTCTTACTATACTGCCGGGAGACCTTTACTGCGCTTCCAATAGCAGCTTAATGGTTTGAAGTTAAACTCTTACTATACTGCCGGGAGACCTTTACTGCGCTTCCAATAGCAGCTTATATAAAACTTTTTTTACATTATAGCTGGCCTTTATTTTAAACCCAGACAATAAACCGTTTAAACAAATGTGGTTTCCTGGAGCACTAAATTAAATGTATTCATTTCATTAGTGTAGCTTGCCTAACTAGGGTTGGACTGGCTCAGGTGAAAGTTGCTGTAGTCAGCAGTAGGGTTTCAAACTGGGACGGCAAAACTGCTTCTTGAGACCAGGGCAAAAGGGCGATCGCTAATTCGGCTTATAGGTCAGTGTGGTCTTGAATTTAGCGGCCTTAATTGACGTTTCTGTACATAACAAAGACCTTTAACGATCTTATATCCTAACACGATTTACACAGTAATAGTTGATTGTGAAAATTATATTTAGGCTTGGACAGTTCCTTTTTATTTTACTTATTGAAAAATTTTCTATGCATTTTTTTGTGGATTTCTTCATTGCCTCATTGACTTGAACGTTACGCGTTAACTGTGCTTTTACTCGGTCTGCGTTTACACTGATTTAAAGTTCTAAATGTTTGTTGTTATTGATCAGTTCACTTTGAAATCACCCTTAAGGCTCATTCTAACTATCCAACTTTAGTCAGTTGACCAAATTAGGCAGACTAGTCAGTCTGACTTATTTTGCATTCACACTAATCAACTGACACGTTCACATTACCCGCCTTGTTAGTCCGACAAAAATCTTTCAAATTGTCAGCTGACTAAAGTTGGATAGTGTGGATGGGCCTAGTTCGACGATAAGTTTTACTTTATTTTTTGGTGCTAGAATAAAAATTGTAAATAGCATTCTCGAGTGGTGACCAAGGTTTCAATTAAAATAGCCGCATTTATTATTGCTCGTGTAATTAATTTTAAAACTATGTATTTAACACAAGTCGAACAGAGCAATTTAAATCGGAAACCATTTTGAGCTAATATACAACTGTGTTGCCCTATATACACAGCTTTTTATTAGTTTTAGTGATATCGGTAGTTTTTCGAGAGAAGCCAGAAATCCTACACAGTACTGATGAGCCACAAAAGGGCGAAACCGGTCTACGGTTGGATTCTCCGGTAGAAATTTTGACTTTTAGACATTTTGAGCGAGTTATGCGGCGAGCGAGTCTTAAACGAGTCGAGCGCGACTAAAATAGGGTTCGGCGAGCTAAAACGCCACCCGAGTCGAACTCGAGCCGAGTCAGTTTTTTTCGAGCCTTTGTCGAACCGATCCATAAACGAGCTGAGCACATATCAAGTCGAGCCTAAGCCGAGTTAAGCCTAAACCGAGTCGAGCCTAAGCCGATTCGAACCTAAGCCGAGTCGAGCCTAAACCAAGTCGAGCCTAAACCGAGTCAAGCCTAAACCGAGTCAAGCCTAAACCGAGTCGAGCCTAAGCCGAGTCGAGTCTAAACCGAGTCGAGCCTAAACCGAGTCGAGCCTAAACCGAGTCGAGCCTAAACCGAGTCGAGCTTGAAACTCCACTCGGCTCGCTCATTGACACCTCTAGCCGCCACCCACGAGCCTTCAACGAATGTAGAAATCAAAATGCCACGGCTATTTGAGTATAAATAATCCAAGCAGTGTATTCTGTACATTCAGGGACTTAGCGGAGGTGGTTGAATTGGGGGGGGGGGTGGAACAAGGCATGGTTTTGCCAACTATAACTTCGGCGGTTAGGGAAAACTCAAGGGGGAGGATGCTGACGAAACATTTCAAGAAGGGGGGGGGGACGAAGCTTCGGTAAATGAAATTTCAAAAGGGGGATGCTGATGGAGGTCTTCTTCGTTTCGCCAACTCGACCTCGATTATACATTAACTATAAGCAATATTTGAATTAACATTTTCATTAGTTACGAAGAATGTTTTAATCACCATGTACACTTAGAACACATTTACGTACAAAAAAAAGCTTCACCAAGGAAAAACGTAAAAATTTACTTGTTATATTATATTACTTTTGATAATACAGTATCCATACACTTAAATTTGTAACGCTTGTGACATAACTATACAGTTTTCGTTTACTTATCTGTGTCATAACCATACAGTTTTCGTTTACTTATCTGTGTGTAAACCATATAGTTTTGTTTACTTATCTGTGTCATAACCATACAGTTATCGTATACTTATTGTTGTTATGTTACTTTTGGTAATACGATACCATATGCACAGCCTTCAAACCAACCATCACCTACTTAGAAATGTTACTTTTGTAACGCCTGTGGCATAACCATACAGTTTTCGTATATAAAAGCCGGTACACATTCCCAGGGCCCGTACAACCAAAGGGTCCCAGGTTTGAGCCTTTCCCTCATCAATGGGGAAGAGTTATAGAAAACAGCAGAAAAGACTTGCATAAGACCAGTTGTCAAATTATGTCCGCTCCCATTGGATTAAGTAGTTCAACATTTGTGTGTAGAACAATTGTATTTTTTTAAATATTCATTTCAAGGTGGGCGGAATGTTTAGGCTAATATATCTGTATCGAGTAATATTCGAAATGCGAATCATATACCCCTAAAAATAATCCCATTGGAGGAACCTAAAACTTGAGTACTCATGTGGCCAATTATTGAAATGTTGCGACCCACAAAATTGATTATTATCGCATTTTTGGTGGAAAGACGTGATTTAATTAATTGTTACATCGGATACGGACAACAAATTTGACCCCAATAAAATTGCATTGTCTGAAGGGTACCGAGATCTGTTTTAAATAAGTGACGTCTTGTAAAACTGTAAAATAAAGAGTAATAAACACCTTGTTGACTAAAAATGCTGAAGATATTAAAACCTTGCTGATCAAAATAATTTACAAACCAGAAGAAATGCTTGTGCCCGACCAACACCCTTTCGCGGGTGAGTGTTTTTGAGTTAACATACGGTTTTAACGGCGGGTGCCCACTTCTAGTTCCATTTCGACCCTTAACTGACATATCGACAACCAGGCGGCGCTACGAATCAAAGAATGTATGGTTAAAGACAGAGGAAACCTAGTACAGGATAATATGACCGCTGTTAAATTTATCCTTTAAAAATATATTTATCTACAAATCAGATTTTGCGCTATTATTTGTGACCGTAAATCTTGATTATGCTTTCTAAGGATAACAATCAATGTTCGAAAACTAGGGCTGGAGCCTCTTTTGCCATTATAACTGAGATTATTATACTATAATTCATAAATATTTTTGATGGTCTATTGGTAAGGAACTCTCCATTCGAAGGTTCGAAAAATACTTATACCGTGGCGCTGGCGTCACTCATTCTATGATATATAAATAATGCGTCACCAGGGTAGGTAGCAAACTAAGACCGCGGAGCTACAATATGTGACGTCACTCATTTTATTATCTGTGCATAATGCGTCACTTACCTATTGATTATAGTGTTGTTTTCGAAGATCTATCAATAAGCGTCACTTCTTTGCAATAAAGTGAGGCCTTCAGTCAGGAAATTTTGCTCAGGTTTATTTCTGGTACAGCTCTATAGAAAGTAAGTAAATTAATAATTCCCAGGTTGTATTACGAAGGTTAGTTTTCAGTCGAAAATCAGTTTTATTGTGTCAAGAGGATGGCTAAAAATAATTATTTAAATATAATAATTGAGGAAGATAATATTTGATTGGACATGTTCCCAAACCCCTAGCATGTATAACCCTGATTTTATAAACACTTAAGATTCCATTTAACCCATTTTATATGATATTTACTGTTCAATTGAACGAGTTAAATACAAGATGGCATACCAATTTATGCCATTGCAAGCTAATCTCTACTCTATATTAGGTCATTCTGCCTTCAGGTGCGGCGTAAAATTCGTTATTTAGACAAATAATAATTTTATTTATATTATTATTTTAAGATTTTTCAATTTTGGTATTTTTTGTTCGATTGTTATTTTTAAAATTTAATCTGAATTAAATCTTTTAATTAACTTTTTTAAATAATAAACAAACGTGTCTAAAACTAAAATTCATGACAAGTTTTAATAGTTTTCCATGAAAGTTTTGATGTGAAATAATTGAGTTGCCCCAGGTCAAATTGCAAATATATTTAGTGTTTGATGTTATGTCTAAGTTAAGGCAATAAAGTATGTATTTGTTTATACTTAGGGAGAGTTAGCATGTTGAGACGAGTTTTACTTCTCTAGTAATCCCCAAATGTTTAAGGGGGTAACCACATTATTCCCTTAAGATTAAAACCAGGTCGGTAACCTTTGTCTTCCGACACCGACACGATTGAAGCGCACGCCAGTAAAGGTTTTCCGTCGCCTTTCTTGTGCTGGGAGGGATTAGACGATAATTACCGCGTATCGTCTCAACATAATCATTCTTAGTGCACGTAAATGGAATATAATTGTACACACCCTAAGATAAATGGACGGAGCTAAATAGTCCAGCCAGCAAAAATAATAGTTTTAAACAAAAGACATCGGCAATGTAGATAGATGTAATCTTCTCTCTGCTACTTTTCAATGATAAATTATTTATTTTGCAGGTTGTTGAAGGAGAAACATATCTGCAATAAATTGGTGATTTAATATCAAACTCTCAACGAGTTTTCTAACCAGATATTATCAAATAAAACGACGTCTTCTCGTCATACTTGGAAGAAATTAATACGAGGATCTCCAAGAATGTCTATTCCAGCCGATGCTACCGAGTTATTGTTCGCAATGGGCACTGCATTTGCCACCGACAACGAGAACACAGTATCAGAACCTCTAAACCCGACTTTAAACCTCGGCGTTCATTCCTCGACATGGTCTTCTATGAATCCCGACATTGCCGTGGGCACGCTTATTGACATCACGAAAGACAACGTGGATGAGAGCGTGGGGTTGTTGTCTTTCGGACAGATTAATGATTTTACCCTTGTTCAACACTCCGATAACACCATGACATGCTGCGGGGATGATCCGAAAAACACGCAGGTAGAAAACATCTCCGAATATATCACCGGGGAAAGTAAAAAGATACTAAATGTAACTCCTAAAGATTTAACCTTGGAGGATGAACACCGTCGTATGCCATCAACACCATCAACACCCCAAGAGACTAGACCTAAGCCCAACTCAACTTTTCTCAGTTCTCCGTTAAATATTACTAAGGACTTCCAAGATTCACACCTCACCGAAGAACTTTTCAAAAATGCCAACATTGTAATTGAAGAACTCCGCTCAAAAAGACCTGGTTTGACACCTTCCGATTTGACCCCTGATGGTACGCAATCAAGCAGAGACGAACTGCACTGTTTTTCTCTTTTGGATGACGTTTCGATGTTATTTGATCAATCCATACAACTCTGTGATTTGACTTTAGACGATTCAGATGAACGAGTGACCGGACAGACCGGTTGTGATGTCGCAGTAAACATTGAAAAAAAGGAGCTCCAATTTCACGATTTCTCGATATCTACCGCAGTTGTACAAGACATTTCAGCTACACCTTTGTTCACTACTAAGAAAGGGGTCACATCCACAGAAATATCAGTGGCTAGCAATAAAAGTTTTGCAGACGGTAACCAGGTCATGAAAGGATGGTTCACCCAAAACACGTCGGATATATTGATTTCGAAGGCAAACGCTTGTAATTCTTTAAAACATTCTAGAACTTCCGTTTCACTAGCGAGTCCTGTTACTGACAAATCTCAGCCTTCCGTTTCAAGCTTTAACTCTGTCTGGGTGATAAACCCTTCCATAGAGTCCAAAGTGCTGACCAAGTCGCCCTTAAGCTGTACTATTGATAAACCATCTTGCACCGGGATTTCAGTACTCGCCTCTTCTTCGACTTCTTCGTCGTTTTCGAAAAATGTAAACAGTAAACTCGGTTTACAGAGTAAAATAAAAAAACCCAAACTTCTGCAACAGAAAAGTAGCAACATTGCAAAGATCGGAAGCAGGGTAGACTCAAACATATTTAAGTCCAAGACAACCCTAAAATATGACAGAAGAAGATCAATTAAGAGAGCAGTGGCGGTATCTCTTGTTAAGACCGGATTATTGACCAATAGCAAGTTAACGGCAAATCACAACGTACCAGAAGATACGCCAGAATTTGATAAGCCACCCTCCAAGAATTTTGGCGGGCTCATGCCACCACCTAAAAAGAGCAGTTACGTTGTAAAAGTCAAAAGCAACAAAGTTGGCATAAATTGTTCAACTGTCCCTGCAAGAAGTACCTCTTCGATGTAAGAAATAAATTTCTTCCTTCAAAATAGAAGTGTCATTCCAACGTCTATGTTTTGTAGTTTGTCTCAAACAAGAGTCTCTCCTGGTTTCAGAGGAGCAGATTTTTCGGCAACGGGATCCAGTACCACGACAGCGGGTGCTTTTCTTCAACGATCCAGTTCCCGATGCAAATTTCCCGACTCTTTGACTGTGGCACCATCCGGATCTAGATTTCAACGGGGAGTCTGTTCCACAATTTCAGGTAGTAAAGTTAAATTGGTTGGAAATCTCGGAAGTCCTTAGAGTAAAATTTGTCCTTTAAGTCCAATTTAAGTTTTTTCTCTAACGGGGCCACGCATTATTTTTACCCTCTTGATTCCAAGATCGCTCCTTTATGTTACTGATACAGTCCACGTTCGTTTCTTGTAAACGTTATTTTTATAAAATTTAATGTAGAGATTAGGTAATATGGGTTTTTTAAATTTGTAGAAGGACTAACACTTGCTCATTCGTTCCCAAGAGTTTAAAATTTTAGTGCCTACTTCCTTCCTGCAGACAAAAAGTGACTCACGTTAGCAAAATATTATCTTCTTTTATTTTTGTAAAAGGTAAAATTCCTGTACCTGGACGAGGTACTCGACCGCCAATTTCGTCAAAGATACCAGGAGCCTCCTTTCTATCTCAAATCAGGCAAAGAACAGCTGCCGTTTCGGGTAAGTGTTTCTACGTTTAAAGAGTGAAAGTGTCCTAGTTTCCTAGTGTTTTTTCTTTTACAAAGGGTATCAAATAAATGAAGGTTCCTCATCGAAGATGACAGCTGTGAAGCCTTCTGCCGGAAACGGAAATCGGTTGAAGCCAGTAACGACTGTGAAAGGGAGAAAACCGGAAGCGAGCAGAGCCGGAGATTCAGTTGCGGCCTCAGCCAGAGGAACGGTTCCTCCTAAACCAAATACAGCGACCACTATCTCCCAAATTGAACCGACTAGATTAGTGAAGAAAGACTTCAAATAAGAAACGTTCCTTTCATTATATATTCGTTTGTTTCATTTTAAATATGTTTCTGGATAATTTTATCATTTTAATTAGAATTTTATTGAATTTGTTTTATAATTATATATTTCAAGAATAAATAATTGTATGTATAAACAATTTTATTATTTTGGGTATTTAGAGTTTATGTGGGGTACTCGGTAATGGTTTTTATGTGATGCAGTGGTTCTATGGTAAGAAACGTTTCTGATGATCGAACACTATTGTATTTTAAAATGACATTTTGTTTTGAGAATAATTAATTTAAAAAAGATTTAAGCTAGGCTAAAAGTAAGTATTTGGAACTCTTTTTAATCACTGGGTGCATACTTTTAATAAGCACACTAAAAGAACCTTAGAAAACTTATTGAAAGGATCGTTTCTTTATCACTTGGTACATGGAGGTAATTACCTCAATTACTATTGCCTTAAACATAATTAGCCTATGAGTAACATTATCATAAATAAAATTTTCACCCTGTCCACCAGGAACAATATTAAGTGAGTCACTAAACGTCGTAATAGTGGGGTGGTGGAGTGGTTCGCACTTTCGCCTCGCAGCAAGAGGGACCGAGTTCTATCAGAGCCTGTGGCAACGGCTGAAAACTCGGAATCACTCCTTCTGCGTAGAGCAAATAATATAAAGTCCCAGGAATGGAAAGATTGCTATTATTGGCCGCGTGTTTTGGCTACGTTAGAAACTTCCGGCAAAGCAAATCAGAGTAACCGGAAACGGTTATCGAAACACGGTCTCTCTTTAAAAACGAGAGGCGCAAAAGTTCCACTAGACCGAGTTACACCTTCCATTCCTGGGGCTTTATATTATTTGCGTAGAGTTTGGAAGATGACTTGGGCCTAAGGTGGTGCCTTGGGTATTAGCCTAGCCTAAGGCTGAAACCAAGGTCATTTATATAATTGAAGATAAAATTTTAGATTCCTAAATTCAATATCAAACTAAGCGAGTACACGGGGCCACATCTTACCAACTAGCCTTTATTGTGACCATTGACTGTGGAATCCACCCTGAATTATCCACTGTGTGGATAATGGGCTGCCACACGCCAGGGGGAACCGGGAAATCAATGATAAGTCGGGGAATTTAAAATAGGCCTGAAAAGGTCAGGGAATGGATATATCAGCCAAATTTGATTATAAACAACAAAAATAGATAACTCTGATTTACTTTATAAAACGTTTCATATTGATATCTGTTTTTTAGAATTGATTGTATTTTTTAAAACTCATACATTTAATAATATAAGCTTTAAATTAATATTGGAGTTCTGTAACGTAAAGATGGTACATATAATCGTATTTTATTGCCGATATTTATAAGAATATGCGCGGGCTCAGTTAGGCCTAATGGTTTCCTACGATTTCCTACAAACCACGTGGCGTCGGTGGAATTGTTATGATTTTCAAATTGATAATAATTTTTAAGGTAAGAAAATAATTTAACAATTAATTTAATTTTTTAATATAATATCTACGTTTTAATTTATATTCGTGTTTTGAATTCCAGGCTTCGGTTTAAGTTCTTTTTATCTCTTTTTTTAGGATTTGGTATATTAAATTAAGGTAAAACAACAAGTGGCAAATGATATATCATTCACATAGGCATATGGTAATGCATGTTGGTTTGATTCTTACAGTCGCATTACTCTTGTTTTAAAGATTTTAATATTTATATTTTTTTCCATACCCAAATTGTGGCATTGAAATAAAAGTTTTAATCAAGAAATTATTGCATTAAAAAGGTTGAGTTTCGTATAAGCACTAAAACCACTATACAGCCAGGCGCGGTTCTAGGGGGTGGCCCAATGGGCCCGTGCCCATCCAAAAATGTATGATTTATATGAACTTCCATACTATTTTCTCCCCACCCCTATTATTTCCTGAAATATGGGCCCACCTAAGAATCATTTTCTAGAACGGCGCCTGTATATAGCCATATACAAAGGTTCGTATTAGCGCTAGACGCTTTAACACGCAACATTTGAAAGACAGACTTAAAAAGAGACAAACGCAGCCACCTCTAAAATCGCTCTCTTCAAAATCTGACCAGTGACGTCACTGGTCAGATCGCCCGCTTGCTCTCTCTTCGCGTTTCGATTTTCTCTTCAAAAACGAGTTCCAGAGATGTGCCACCGCTGAGCGAAGCCAAAGTCTTATAGTTGGTCCCAATAAGAGGGACTCATTGCCTTATACTCTCTCAGAGCTTACCGGTGGTCTTCAGTAATAGTTTCCCAGACCCCAATTATTTAGTTGACGCTTCGACGAGGGGTCGGACACTTGCCATTATTTTGTACGGGATTTCGGGATTTCGTAGAGATTTTGGCGATTTTATCATGACTTTTTGAAGTGATTTTGGGATTTCAATGTTAATTTACCATAGAGAGAGTTAAAAGATTTTGCGATTTTAGACAAAGTGTACGGGATTTTGGTAAATGTCCGACCCCTTGCGCTTCGATGGTTCTTGTTTGGTTTCGATGAATAAAATTAATAACAATAAACTAGATTTTAATGTCGCGATTAATAAATTAAATCTTCCTCTTTTAAAAGGGTTTTCCTCTCAATGGGAAGGAGGGAAGTCAGATAATTGCTTTAGAAGTGATTGGTAAACGAAACTAGTTTAAATAACTAGATGGCGCTAGTGAATTTTCGTCTGCTTCTCCAAATTACAGCCATTTCGCTATTAAAGGAATAATGGACTGAGGGCGATATAGTTGAGTTGACCCTATTTACCTTTACTTCGGTTTGTCTTACAACAAAACGTGCAACATTTCGGGATTAATGTAGTTAATGTACCGTTTAGCATTTGACTACTTGAAATTCGCTCAAAATTCGTCTAGAGAGTCAGATCCGTCATAAGGCAGTGGTGTAGCCATGAATTTGTTTCAGTGGGGGGGGGGGCACACCATTGAAAAAAAGTAAAAAAATAAAAATATTTGTACGTACGACCATACGTTTGGGGGGGATAAGGTATGGCGTTGGTATTGATAAGTGGCAACATCACTTACATATTACGTGTTTTATCAAAGTTTCTAAAACGTATACGAAACACGTTTGGTAAACGATGATCATGTCACCAGTTAGCACGTGTTCAACCACGTAGTTTTTAAGTATTAAATTACGCGTACATTTAGATTATAAAAAGTGCCTATTTTTAACTTCTAATCACACTTATTTGCTACTACTAGTCAGCCGTTGAGTGTCACAATTATTATTTCTGGTTAAACGACAAAGACTAGTTCGATCAGTTTCATACTTATTTGTTACTTCTGGTCATACGTTGAAAGCACGGCGCACTCTTAACGGCCTTGAAAAATGCTAGAGGGAAACGGGCGTGTAAAGCTCTATAAACACGCGGATTTACAATGTTGGAAATTGCGGGGGTCCGTATACGCTGCCCAAAAAACCTTACTAAGAATTAAAATTAAGGAACGTATTTGCAACTATAGGTTATATGTTAACCACAGCTATTCAAAAATATAACTTTCATGAAAAACGGACTTAAATTAAGGAACTGTATATAGATTTTTAGGCGAAAATATAAAACCACGAAAATTGGGGTCCCGTAAATTACCCTGAAAATAATAAAATAAAATAATAATATAATAATACGAAAATAGTAAATTGGGCAAATGCCCAACTTCTAGGGCTCCGATTTGAAAACTTTATGATAGGCTATTGAAAGAGATATCATTGACTCTTCTAGCCCTTACCGTTGAAGAGTTATGCGCGACACGGCGGCATCGGCAGCATCGGCAGCATCGGCGTCAACGGCTACACTGTACGTGAGACTAATGCACACAAATCCTTAGGATTGTGTGTAAAAAACCGCTTTATACACGAAAAAAAGTTTAATACATGAAAAATAATAGATTAATGTATTCGAAATAATCTCTTCGCGCACGCAAAACAAGTTCTTATTACTCAAAAAATAACCCGCTATTGTATGACAAAGATCTGCTTAATACAAGAAAACTAACTGCACAATTTACGCCAAATAACGGATTTATGCACGACAGTAACTTATTAATGCACGGAAAATATCCCTAACTACATGAAAAATAACCAATTAATGCACGCAAAATAACCAATTATTGCACGAAAAAGAAGCGTTTGACACACGAAAAATATCAAATTAATGTACTCGAAAATATTTCTTAATGCATTAACTTTAACCGCTAAATACACGAAAAATAACTCCTTACACGCCAAATACCAGCTTAATACCGTATGATTTAATGTAATTTAAACTTAATAAGCGCATTGTATATTCGGTAAGTACGCCTTATTTAACACTTAAAAATATCTGGTGAAACAGTGCTAACTGGTGACATGATCAACGTTTACCAAACGTGTTTTTGCGCGTTTTAGAAACACGTAGTGTGTACGTGATGGTGCCACCTGGGAGCTTAAAGAGGCGACTAAGCAAATCAAACAGTTGAAAGAAGAAATCATCAAATTTAAAAAAAAAACTATCAACGTTTGTCAATGATGATTGAAGTACGAAATTTTTACAGGTCTCGACACCGGGACATTTAAAATATTTTTTGTCCAAAATTAGTTTAAAAATCAAAACATTAAGTAAATGGCGGTATTGACGACATAAAAAATATTTTACGTCAGCTGAATTTTTCTTCCGTAGTAATGTTAATAATAATAATAAGCTAGGCTAATACCCAAGGCACCACCTTAGGCCTAAGCCATCGAGCGACGTTTAAAGCCTTTAATTCAGGTGGCCGGGTTACAATGCGTAGGGGGGTGGTGGTAAACCCTTCACGCCACGCGAGCCAACAGCTCCCTACACTAACTATTACCGTTAACCTCTACAAGTTTTTATGGAAGGGGAAACCGAAGAGCTCGGGGAAAAACCCCTTAAAACAGTGGGGAGAGAACTTGCAAACTCAACGCGGAAGAAGTTGTTCCGAGTTTTCAACCAGTGCCCCAAGCTGGGATCGAACACGGCTCCTCATGCTGCGAGTCGAAAGTGCTAACCACTCCGCCAACCCACTACAAGTAGCCCCTGATTATCCGTTTTAGGCTTACTATGTCGTCCTTGTTTTTATAATTATATGAGTAAGTCAAGACTTCTAAATTAAAAAAACGAGTGATTTCTCGAATAACTATTTTGGGGCTGTCTTTGTACCCTTCCTTTCGATAATTGTGCCGGAAGGGGCCCTAACATTCGCGGAAATTTTAAGAAGACACTTTCACCACGGAGATGCCTTTTCAAGAAGACATACGCCTATATTCAGAAATCCACCGGAGAAGTCATGGCTGTTGTAGATCGGGTGGGAAATCTTTATTTCCTGAGGAAATCCAAGGAGGAGGCTCAAATCGCTCAACCAAGAAGTAATCTGGAGAGTTGGCACTTTCGCCTGGGTCATTTAAACGAAAGAAGTCTAAAGGACATGGCGAGGAAGGACCTGGTTTTTGGTCTTGACGTTGAAAAAGACGGAAGCCATGGGGATTGCGAAATCTGTATCAAGGGGAAACAGTCAAAGACCCCGTTTCCAATTTCGGAAGGCAAACGTACCTCACAGGTCCTGGAGATCGTCCACTCCAATCTGCGCGGACCAATGCGGGTGGACACACAAAACGGGAGCCGTTATAGCCTGGTTTTCACGGATGACTTTTCACGATGGAGTGAAGTCCATTTCCTGAGGCACAAGAATGAAGCGTTGAAAGCTTTCAAGGAGTTCAAGAGACGAGTCGAGCTGCAAACTGGAGGGAAGATTAAAACTCTTCAGACGGACCACGGTACTGAGTATTGTAACAGTGATTTCGATCATTTCCTGAGAGGAAACGGAATAACCAGACGACTTACCATACCGTACACTCCTGAGCAGAATGGCGTCACTGAGCGAAAGAATCGGACACCGTTGGATATGGCCAGATGTATGATGATATAGCCTAACCTCGCAACCATCTTTTTAGGGAGAAGCGATGTCAACAGCCAATTATGTCCGCAACAGGAGCCCGTCCCAAAGCATCGGCGGAGAAATACCTTTCAAGAAATGGACTGGGAAGAATCCTGTGGCCCACTTGGCCACAGGATTCTTCCCAGTCCTGAGAATCTTCGGAGAGAAAGCTTTCGTATTGAACGAAATCACCAAGAAGAGGAAGTTGGAATCCAGCAGCCAAGAATGTATCTTCATTGTTTATTCGGAGGTCTCCAAGGCTTACAGATTGAGGATTCCAAACGAGAAGCAGATCATTCGGAGTCAAAATGTAAAATTCCTGGGCGAATTCGGTAGAGTCGGTTCGTACCAAGACTTAATCAGTCCTGAGATTCATCTCAAATACGGCCAGCAAAGAGAAATCGACGCCCCGATTGTTGTCCCCTCTACACTATTGAAAATTGAAGTAGTCGTTGCAGCAGACACGATTTCTGAGGTTCCTGAAGCCGTAAAACTAAAGAATGGTCCTCGGAACCTGCGTCGATGGAAGAACTCTTGGCAACTCCTTACGCAAAAGACTGGAAGAAGGCAGCAACGAAGGAATTCCTGTCGCTTGTCAAGTGTGAAACCTGGGACACAATAAAGATACTGGGAACCAGCAAGTTCTTGGAAATCGGCTGGTTTTCCGAACGAAGTACTCATCCGATGGTGAAGTAGAGCGAAGAAAAATCCGTCTCGTCGCAAAGGGTTTCACTCAACGTCCGATTACAATGATACGTACGCTCCTGTGGTACGATCAAGCTCAGTAAAACTAGTAATGGCCATGGCAGTAGAACACAGACTGTAAGTTCACCAGATGGACGTCATTACTGCCTATCTTCACGGTGACGTTGAGGAAGAGCTCTATATGAACGTAGCTGATGGACTGGAGGAATCTCTTAAGGGAATCATCGATAGAGACCTGGGTAACGAAGCGGTTATTGCCACTTCGAAGAAATGGACCAGGGAACTTCAAAGGAAAGGACCAAAGCTAAGAAAATCTCTTTACGGCCTTAATCAGTCCGGTCGCCAGTGGTATAAAAACCTCCATCAAAGATTGGAGGAAATTGAAATGAAACCTTTGAAGAGTGATCCTTGCGTCTACATTTCAAGAAGAGACGACGATATCCTGATCATTGCAGTTTACGTCGATGACTTGATACTCGCTTGTTTAAGGGGTTTTCCCCCGAGCTCTTCGGTTTCCCCTTCCATAAAAACTTGTTGAGGTTAGTGTAAAGGGATCTGTTGGCTCGCGTGGCATGCGGGCCTTGTCACCACCCTCCTACGCATTTTAACCCGGCCACCTGAATTAAAGGCTTCAAAAGTCGCTTGATGACTTAGGCCCAAGGTGGTGATTTGTGAATTAGCCTAGCTGATAACCTTGCATGATGGATGAAATTAAAAGCGAATCGGGAAGATGTTTCGAGATGAAAGACCTGGGCCAGACCCATCATTGCTTGGGGATGGAATTTCATCAAGATCTAGAGAAGAATACCATTCGAGTCGCCCAGCGGAAATACGAAGAAGAAATCCTAATTCGTTTCGGTATGCAAGACTCCAAGCCGGTTGCCACACCGGTCGATGGAAAAACTAACTGTAGATTCCAGAGAACCCGTCTCCTGGGGATATGAAGCGTTTCCCGTATCAGTCATTGGTTGGATCCCTGATGTACCTGGCAGTCTCAACACGTCCAGATCTTGCCCATTCAGTCAGTGTCCTGAGTCAATTCAATACAATTTACGACCAGACGCATTGGGTTGCTGGAAAAGGTTTCCTGCGCTATTTGAAGGGGACTCTTAACCATGGGTTAGAGTTCAGGAAGACTGGATTGAAAATCGAAGGGTTCGTTGACGCAGACTGGGGCGGTTGTATTAAAGACCGAAAATCGTATACTGGTGTAGAAATTGTTTTTGGATTCGTTTAAATTTGTATAAGTTTTATTTTTTATAACCTTGGTTTATATTTTCTGTATCCCTATAATTATTATATTTTCTTCTCGTGTAACGCGTAGGCGCGAGGAATGGAAAGAGCCCAAGTCCATTTTTGACCCCCATTTCTAGCGGACGTTTCTGGTCGCAATTGGGCCGTGACAAAGTGAGGAATTTGGGGTGTCCCAAAGTCTGCACTGCAGAAGCGCAGGGACAGAAACCGGAGAGAAAGCTCCTCTCGCCGAAAGAAAGTTTTGGTTTCAGTTAGCGTTTTGAAGTTGAAGCGAAGAAGAGCGAGCGAGCGAAAAATGTAAAAGAAATATTTAGCGTGAAAAACTTTAAACTCTATATTCCCTTTTTGTTAAAGTATTCAGTATTTATAGTTGTAACCATATTATTTTAACAAATATTTAATCGCATAATTAAACTGTTTACTTTTCAATTAACATAATCGTCTGATTAGTCTAATGTCTCAAGCGCATACAGCGAGAACAAAAGTTCATCAGAGTCGCGACACCTAAAAACTGTTCGCAAAAATCTTACAACTGGGTACTGTTTCAAATTTGGCTGGGTATCAAGAAAGCAACGCACCGTCGCTCTATCCAGTACCGAAGCCGAGTATATGGCTGTATCCGACGCGACAAAAGAGCAATCTATTTGCATGGTTTCCTGAGCGAGCTTCATTTTCCTGGTCGAGACGATTGTGATGTACAATGACAATCAAGGGGCACAGAAACTTGTGCGAAATCCTGTTTTCCATTCCAGGACGAAACACATAGATATCCGGCACCATTTCATTCGGGATTCCTCTGAGAAAAGATTGATCAACGTCCAGTACAAGCCAACTGAGGAAATACCCGCTGACGTTCTAACCAAGGGTTTGGTTGGTCCTTAACATCAATCCTGTGTTCGAGCACTTGGTATCCTGTCCTCTACTCCTGGGAGCAATCTTTCCCATCAAGAGAAACAAGACCTTGGATCTTAAAGGGGACTGTTGGAAATGACGTAATATCAAAGGTCATTGTTAACATATGTTTTATCTTGAGTTGCGTTCCATATGGTTTTTTAAGGCGTGCCAATATTGTATATAAAACTTGATCTTAGAAGTTTTAGTGTGACAGTCAATCTGAGGTATCGATTGACATAGTTCGATGCTTCATCTAATCCTGTGGTTAATAAAGAAACTTACTAATTTTACAATTCCTCGAGTCGTTTCTTAGTTAAGTACCAATAAATTCATATTAAAATAACATTACTGTGCTTTTCTCACTTCGGTTTTACGAATGCAGATGGCGACTTAATCGCTGTACTTTTGGAAACTTCTTATCTATCGTTGCCATTCACAATTACTATATTATTTAACAAAATCACGTTGTTAGCAAGCAATTTTTGAAAGATATCTTAAAAGTATCTGGATTTGCCAGAAACAAAACTGTAGGTGTGCGTATTAGAATTACACTCAAAAAGTGGCGTACAACTTTGTCATAGTGGCAGAGCAAAGTCTTCGGTTTTAGCTCGCATTAAATTTACAATTGGAGCTCAACACAAATTCTTACATGTAGATAGTCTACTCGCAGAACGAACAGATAAGTTTATAATCTCTTCTTTTTTATCAGCTCTTGGTTGTGGTGGAATGCCGTTCAGTTTTTATTAAAAAAAATTGTTAGTTTGAGCGATCATATCGGTCATGATAGAATCCCCAAGTGAAATAAATAAAACCTCATCAAACGTGGAAATTAAATTCATTGTACCAATTAAAACCTTCGAATAATTCATCGCCGAAAACGACGAACCGAGAGCAAATCATTTTCATGCCAAGAAAGTGAAGAAGTTCGAGTGGGGTTAATCGGTAATTTCACGATAAGCAACGATAATAATGCTGACGCTCGCACTATCAAATCGTTAAGAAAGATGATTCAGTTTTAGTTACCCTATGTTTTTATCAGTTCCTGGTTGTTGCCAAAATGGCGATCCATTTTTACTCCAATTGTCAGTTTAATTTATCGTCTAAGGTAAGCCGGAATCTTGAAAAGAAAGAAATGTGAAAATAAGACAGAGTAAAATCCACAAAGCATTTAACATGGAATCAGTATTAAGGGAGCCAACTGAATCAATCGAACATTCCAATGCCGAAAACGATGTCTTTTGCTTAAAGTCGTTGAACGAAATTTTCGTTTTGGATGGCAAGAAAGCAAAACAATATACGCTCGATAAATACGGTAATTTCGCGATAAAAAATGATGACGTCTCCGAAGTTTACGTTATTTTGACGAATGTCGTTGGTTCTTGGGCTATTTCTAAGCCCGAATGGTTGAAGGATGCTCATTTCGTAACAGTTAACGGAGAACGACTGACGAAGAGCCGATTTTTAGAGGAACGCGATGAAATATGTTTCGGTGCGTGTGGAAGTCAGGCTTTTCAATTCCGTTTTGAGAAATACGACGGTCAGGACGAATGGGAATACGACCTTGACTGTCCTAATGGTAAATGCCACTCCAGAAAGAACAGAGAGTTTCTGTGCCTCGATTGCGCGTCAAAAGAAATGGAACTGTGCTGTAAACTCTACAAAGACGGTGAACTAAATTGCGACGGATTCTTTCTGATGCCAATGCAACAGCCATCCGAACGCATTTTGCTGGATAATGTCAAAATGTTTTTTACGTTTGAAAGTGATGTACCTTGGGATTTCGAAATGGCTACTTTGACGTTAATGCGCGGAAGTCAAGGCTTTTACGCGGGCTGTCTTACTTACAAGCTCAACCCTCGTTCAATCGTGGTAAATTCCGATTATCTGGAGGAGTTTCACCTTCTTTTGGTTGAAGGTGACCATATCAGCCTAAGGTTTCCAGGCGATAAAGGCATTTCTAATTGTTACCAATACTGCTCCCAATCATCTGGTACCGGTTTGGATCCAAGTAAGTAAAAATTACCAGATTAGACAAAATACCGCGGCTTTGAAAAGGTGAAAGTATCCACTCAAAATTAGTTGTATGGTTTTTCGTTATATATATTTACTGTTCAACACTTTCTAGATACGTAGTATCACATGTTTATAATATTTATCGTACTGGAGAAGTATTAATCTACCCGTATATGCACAATATTTACTTCACCTATGTATTAGATTAAAATTACACTGTCTAGGAATATTTACTTATTTACAAAATATGTTTTCGGGTGTAATAGTTTAAGTAAAATATGATTTTTTACTTCGTACTATTTGTGTTTCTAAAACTTCTGATAGAAATAAACAGGAGTCTACATGATAGAGAGATCACGTACGAGATATATTATGTACTTCTGGTAATACTTACATAGATCTAATTTGAACTGTTATTATCTTATGTTCAGATTCATCTGAATTTTCATGCGAACAGTGTAGACCTAGTGGATTATCGGTAAATATTTCAGCTGCTGAAGACATCGAAGTTCCAGATCAGTACATGCACGCGAGTTACTTAATTCCACTGAACAATAAAAATGGATGCGAGCCTTCGATACCGCTAAAAAGAACTAAATTGGTCGTTGGCAATTCTACGGTCAATATTGTCGAACACAAACTAACGATTGATGACGACCAAGAACTCCTGGTAGAGTTTTTGAAGGTACACCATCAAGGTAGTTGGAAGGTCCACACAATAAGCCAAAGCTCGGAACCTAACTTCTTTGTAAATGGTAAGGAAACAGACGGACTGACATACCTCGGAGATGGCGATGTTTTACAATTTGGTAAATCCACATGCAGGTAAACTATTGTCAGGAGTGTATTCATTTTTACCATGAATATCTAAACTGTGGGTAAAGGATGGGTGGTAATTTTCTTCGCGTTTTAGCCTTGAGGAGACACGTGAAAGTAACGAACCCAGAGGTTGATAAGTTAAATTTAATAAAAACCACCTATGGACTAAAATGCAGTTAAAATACGTGAAAAGGTAGAAACTTCCATAGTAAAAATGGGGCCAAAAAGCTAAACGCTAACAAATAGGGGGATATTGGTGGATAATTAAATCGTACTTTTCATTCTCCACCACTATCTCCAATTCGGCTTTTCCGTTGCTACATAACGCGTTTTGAAATTTTTAATGCTCAAACTTAGCTTCGGTTTTCTGTTTAGTCGCAAGCATGATTTCCTGCGTGGGACTGATGAGCTCCAAATAGGGCTAAACCGGTCTACCGCTGCAAATTCTAGCTATTTACATTATATTTGGTTTTTCTCTCGAACGTCTATTTTTTCCGAGTTTCGCGTTTTAATTTTATTCTCGAAGACCTATTGGTCCCAGTATTTCGTAAGTTTTATCATTAGTTTAAATTTGTTAGGGTTTAGCTTTTTTGCCTCATTTTTATTATATACGTTTCTACCTTTTCGCGTTTTTTAACACATGCTGATAAACATGTTGCTTGCATAAAAACTTCAAGGGTTTTTGCGAGTTAACCGACATACAAATTTGCTTGTATAATTCTTAGTAAAATACTTGCTTGTATAATTCTTAGTAAAATACCTGTACATGAATAAATTTATTTATTATTATTAAAAGAATGCATAGAGCAGTAAGATACTCATGGCAGAAATGAATAATTTCATTTAATTATTAAATGCAGTGTTTGTAAAACAATGCTTATAAAAGTTCCTTTTAATATAATACATCTTAATTTTAAAGGAATCCTCATTTATTTCGATACACTTCAATTCCCGCCCAATGGTCTTTTAGTATCGATAATCGCACCAATATTGCCACCAGCAACGCTCCAAACTCAGAAACATCGAGCCATCGACATGCGCGTCAGAATTGCTTGGAAGAAAAGCGATTCGCCAAATCGAATGTCAGTGACTTAAAAGAAATAATTAACCTCAATTTCACGGCTAGCGAATACTTCTTTCGCTCTACGGTTTGTGATAACCAAGAAACGAAAAACGTTGACGACCAAATCTATTTGACAAACTCGCGAAACTCATTTTTCAAGGAAAACGTCAAAATGAGCAATTTCAAATGTCGGGAATTCAATCAGGAAGTAACACTTGGAGAAAATTCTAATGTTAATTACGTCTCTGACGTTTCAATCTGGAATAAACGTTGCGCAGACTATCAACAGAATCTAGAAATCACTTCCAAATCTTTTAAAAAGGGCGGGGTTTTTCTGGATATTAACCACGCAAAGAGTGGAAATTTTAATCAAAAAATACTAGTAACGCCATCTGGGGGTTCGGATTATAACGAAAAAATATCGGTTAGAAATTTCAATTGTTATAAGTACCGCGAAGATATTTCAATTCAAACGAATTCTCTACGGAATTTTGTTCAAGACATTTACGTGGGAAACGTTCATTGCAAAGAATACAGTCAAGACATTCGAATAGCAAACCGCGACTCCGAAAATGGCCTTCAAAAAATCTGGTTACTGAATTCATCCAGTAAAAATTGCAATCAACGTATCCTAGTGGAGAATGAAAATACTAAGAATCTTGAGCTCGTGCTGTTGTTAGAAATCGAAGCTACTCTGGAGTATCGAGTTGAAATTTGTATCCAAAAAACACAGTGTGAAAACTTCACGTACAGAATAACCCATTTCGACAGCGTACTGGCCAGTGAAAGCCACGACCAACAAATCATTCAATTCATTTTCAGTGATGGTCAGACTCAGAGTGAATCGGAAACGGCCGTCGTCCCGTCAAATATTCTCAATCTGTCTTGGAAAAACCTCTTTCGCAAATCCTATTTATCCAAATTACCGTCGTTTCTTCTCGAAACACCAAAATTGGGTAGTTTCAGCGTAAAAATACCACGTCTGATACCACTGTCTTCGAAAGAAAGTAACAGTGTAAAAGCTCTGGTGGAATACATCAAACAGAATTCTTCCGTAATGTTGAACATCAACTACGGCAACGTTTTTGGCGCGATGTGTACCAACAACTCGAAAATTGCTATTAGGGCTGGTAATGACAACCATCAAGAAATGATTCTGGCCCTTGAAGATAGCCCTTCGCCATCCGCTTCACTAAAAGAATGAAAATGTATTTTGACAATAATTTTTTTTGGTTTCAAAACTAACAATAGTAAGTCACGCTTGTTAGACTTCATTTCCAATCTCTGTCACATGTAACGCATTAGGAACGATTTCACAAATCCTAATAAAGTTTCGTAATTGGAATAAGTTTTACGCCGTTACACGTGGATTCCAATGGGCGTTATTTTCCCACCAAACAGCGGAAGTCTGCACTACAACAAGCCTTAGAATTTATCACGTGTAATACTTTACGTAACGTTGTAATTCACTATTCGATATTTCGTCAGGCACTACTTTTTCTTTCGAAACTTATTTTGTAAAGTTATCGTGGTCCATTTTCAGTATAGTTATATTAAACCTTATTTACATAAAAATGACAAGATACTTTATGACTAAAATATGTTTATTTAAAATTTTAAAAATATTTTGGTGAGCTTTCGGACCGCGATCCCTTATCAACCCGAAATTGATAGTTATTTGAATACTTCTCCCGTAAGAAATATATTGTATATTTCTGTTAATGATGATATACCTCCGGTGGTGTGGTTTTTATTACTAGGTACACTGGGCTATAAATTCTGACACATTGTTAATACTTATATGTTTAGTTTTCTTTGATGTTTTCAGCATTAATAACATATTTTTAAAGGCAAATTTGTTTTCTACAAATCTCATTGACGTCACATATGGAAAACTTCGATTTGATCACAGAACGTTTAAGCTAAACTGAAAATTGTCAAACAAATATTTTAATATAAACTTTTTAATATAAATTTTATTATATTAACTTTTAAAGAACTATACATTATAAGCCTCATTTACATAGTTCAAACAGTGGTGAATTTACCAATACGCAGCATAGGCTTAAAGTAAGGTGTCCGGAACTTGCCAAAAGGTAAACGGGCACTAATTGGCATCCAGGGTCCAAATAAAACACGCAAAGATTTATAACTTGCAAAAATTGTACCTCTGCTATTATTGGAAAAGGCTTAAATGTTTAATATTATACTTGGATACTATTATTGTTAAATAAGCATAGAGCATAGTCACTATATCAAGTGACTTGAAGAAGAGCTACATGAAAGTCTTCAAATTAATCTCGGCCATTTTGTTTTCTAACGTGTTTAGTTATAGAGGGCATTTGTTTTTTTTTCTGAGGCATCTAGGCTTTAGTTGGCAGCCATTTTGATTTTTTCTTGCCAACCTTACTAAGGGTTGACAGTTCGTTTAGTGGCTATGAGATAAATAAGCTTAAAACTAAATAAAAAAATCAGTTTATAGCAATTTTTATTAACACCATAACAATTATTTTAACACAATAACGAGAAGCGCTAGCGAATCACTTTCCCAGAAACAACAGACGTTTCTACAAAGTCTATGGATTTCCGTCAGTGGCGCACCCAGGGGTTTTTTATGGAGGGGGCCCGGATTGATCTAATGAACTAAGTTGAGAAAAATTTAAGACTTGTAATGAAACATAAAAGTGTTCATTTCGCCCCTTCGTTCAACGGTATTTACAACGGTATCTTTGGACAAAGGTATTTATCAGGCTAGTCTTTCATAAATCCGGGTTGTTTTTTGTTAATTTCACTAAATAGAATATGGTCTTTACGATAGACTGAAAAATCATAAAGATAGGTAGACGTTGCCATGTCATTGTAAATGTCGTCGGCCTCAATTAGATAACAGCGAGTCAGTGACCGTGAAACACAGCTTTGCTTTTGATCCATAGCGTTTCATTATCTCATAATAAAGAAATTCACACATGCAGGTTTTGCTGACATCAAGGATTCTAAAGCCAACATACATTGGCCGATTTAGCAGCATCATAATTAAAAATTACTTGAAATAGTACACAAAATTATTATCAAATTAAATTATTTCATTACTTTATCTTAGCCATTTCTATTCCTACAAGATTTTCATTAAAAATTCTAGCTCTTGTGTACATAATAAAAAATAATTGCCCTAGCTCTAATCTATGATTAGAAAAACATTTGAAATTAACCCTTTAAAACTAATTTTTACAAAAGGTAAATCAGGAGATTCAATCTCTTCATTGGGCAAAAATATTAATTTTGAAGCGTTTTTTAAAGTTTACCCCTGAAATTATATTAAAAACAAACAATTTATGACTACATCGATGATAATTAAAATTGTAATTCTAACCACTCGGCTTTTTAGATTTGGGTTGTTTCTTTTGACAATAAGCGTGACCCCTTTTTAGCCCGAGGCCCGAACGAGGTCCAGATACCGAAGCAGACGAACCCGCTGAAACTTTTCAGACTAAACTTCCACCCCCCCCCCCATCTCCCACTAGGGAATCGCATGAGGCAACGCATTTCGCGTACGTTTCTACCCCCTGTTTTCATCGACCCTGGAAATGAAACCAAATGACGTCCGCAACCGATGAAATTGGGAACCATTGCTACGTTCACTAGTAGCGTAACGTAATAGTGGACTCTAGCCTACTTTTTATATTGGGTCCCCCACAAGAGCCTCGCAAATTCAATTGTGAACCCCCAAACAAAGCCATTTACTTTCCGCAAAATTTGCAAAAGTCTAAAAGAGGGTCCAATTTCGATAAAGCATATCAACTTATACCTCTTAAAAACCTGGATCCGCCACTATTGCCAAACTTTTAATTTTCACACCATCGAATTAGTTGGGTGATTAGAAATGGTTAGCGTAGTTGGCTTTGAAAGTGGTATAATGTAAACTAAGCTTTATGGTGCATTTCGGCTGTTACAAATGAACATCTTCCGGTAATGCAACGTTATGGGGTGTATATTATACGGCGAAAGTACTCTACTTATAGGTTGAGACTTTGAAAAATTAGGTACCTTATCAAATCTATAAACTTCATAATTTATATTTATGATTAAAATCCTAAATCTGCAAATCTTTACTTAATACAGTAATGTCCGAACTAATGGGTAAATTGTGAGTTGGGGACCAAATAAAACATTTACAGCTTAAAAAGTGTAAGTAATTGGAACGGTCAAGCCATTTTCGAGCTAAAATACCAAAATTGACTAATTTTAACGTGAACTTTGAACGATATACATACTTGACATTTCTTTTGAATCACAACGTCCAATTAGGTTTGCAAATGTGTCATGGATAGAGCTCAGCGGAACATATAAACTAACCGCCAAAATTCCGATTATTCATAAACATTACGGTTAACTGTTTATTTATGGATATAATTCGCGGTTATAAGACGATTTATTATGAAAAAAATAGGTTTTTATTCGCATAATTTTCGGTCATGGATAAAAACAAATTAAACTGATATTTCTTATCCAAACCCCGAGCTATAGTCATGGACATTTAAAGTCTATATTTTAAATTTTTACCGCGAATAATGACAAAGTTTTAATAGACGTATAAAGTCCAGTTCCATTTTAACATTCTAACAGTCAGCTCCGTCTCCCTAAATACGACTTTCTACGCTATTGAAGCTTGGAGGAATAAAACAAGTATACAGGAGTTGCGGAGAGCTGCGAAATCGGTTTCGTCAGTGACCGTGATCTTGCGCGATTCGGAGGGGTTCAAACGCGACTAGCGCCAACTGCATTCGGGATTTTGTAACTATTCTCATTTTATAGCATTGTTTTCGCGTCGTCTGGTTTGTTTTATTCCTCCAAACAAATACGAGTCATTTTGGAAAAAGGTGCAAAGAATTTAGAAATGTTTCAAAACAAACCAGACGACGCGAAAACAATGATATAAAATGAGAATAGTTGCAAAATTCCGTATGCAGCTGGCGCTAGTCGCGTTTGAACCCCTCCGTCTCGCGCGAGTTCACAGTCACTGACGAAACCGATTTCGCAGCTCTCCGCAACTCCTGTATACTTGTTTTATTCCTCCAAGATTGAAGGAACAGGCTAGTGACTCTATAGCCACGTTCACACGTACCCTCGGAAACGTTTTGCCTCGTTTCGATCTCCCTGCGGTTCTTAGTGTTTGGAAATCTTTTTGTTCACACGTTTGATTTCCAGTGAGTTTTGAAGTAAATTGGGCATACGTAGTATATAAATATAATTAGAAGTTCGTCTGCTCACGCATTTGAGTTACGTTTCAAAACATTCTAATTAAAAACTAAGGCACCCAGAAGAAATTTGGTGTACTTTTTAAACAAATAGACAAAGTTGCGAGACATTTTCTTCTAAAAAAGGCATAAAAATTTTATTAGGCGCAAAAAATTCGCGATTGACGATTTTTGTAAAAAAAAGGCTCATGGTTCACAAAAACCGACTCGGTGACGTCACGAATCGCTGCCAAAATGGTCGACGAAGCGGTTCAGCCAAAGCGATCTGAAACGCTGGGAGGCGTAACGGTAACTGTTCACACGACGGGATACAAACGTTGCAGAGGGTATGTGTGAACGCGGCTTATCTCTCCCCCACTCGGGCCGGGGAAAGCCTAGACCATGGTGGCCGTCGTTAATCTCGACAGCAGGGTTGCCAGATTCCAAGCTCTAGATTATCGTATATAGTTTTGATTTGGATCGTACTAGATTAAGAAGGAGCGCACAGCTGAAAACAACTGGACAACATAACATTTCGGCTGAAAACAAGTCAATTAAGCTAAAACGATATTTAAAGATAATAAAAAAACAGTTTCTTAAACGTTTTATGTCGTATACTTTAGCTCACCGTTATGTACGAAAAAAGTGAGAAAATATTTTGGAAATATATCCGATTCGTGGCGACAATAATCACTCCCCCAGCAAACCGCAAGAGCGTGTTTGGAAGTGGGAATCTGGGAGATATCCTTTGCTTAAGATGAGTGGCCACCGCGATTTTTAGAGATATATAAAGTTTTCCGCTCTAAAGATAACAGATTTAACACGGATCGTACTTTGGATCGTATTTTATCGTAAGATCGTATTTCTGCCAAACGATCCAGCCTTCGGATCGTGTATCGTACCGAGAGTTCAATTATCGTACAAATACGATCCAAATCGTACATCTGGCAACTCTGCTCGACAGAGTGTTAGTCTCCAAAAGTAGAAATAAAAACATTCGTGGAGGGGATTTTTAATCTATCATTAGTTTCAAGTGATATAAGAAAAAACCCACTAACCTACACTAATTGCCTACTCGAACATCTCAGAAGTACCCAACACATACAATCGGTTGGAGTCTACCCTGATAAAACCATCTTCCAGGACCCTCTATGTTTTTTAGTTTTCGAAGTATTTTGTTGTGTGGTTGCTCATATTTTCTTATACGTTTTGAGCCACATGTAAATACAATACTGTAAATTAATATCCACTATTTTATCAATCACTTGTTAAAAACTCAACAACACCTCTCAAATCAGGCGAATCAGCTCTCTGCCCACAGGGGGAATGAAAGGGGAGAAATGCAGACGGTTCAACTTGACGACAACGTCACGTGCACAGAAAATTCCCTTCACATTATACAAAATCAAACAGAGCTGAGGACACTCCTTCCAAGGTTACATACCACTTAAGATCGATTGCTTCATTAAAAATAAATCCTAGCTTATCACGCCTGCAATATTGATATTCATATTGCGTATTGTCAGAAGTTTTTAATAAATACGAAGTGTGTTTTCTAAAGCAAAATAAGTAAATAAATCACTACACGAGAAGGGAATTAAAGTATTTTTTTTTGGAACTCGTTATGAGCGATTGTGACGGGTGGGACAATTCAGTACGCTCGTCCATCTGATGAATCAGTTGTGAGATATGTGTTACGGCCACGCCAACGGGGGGATACGTGGGGATAGGGACCCGTGGCGGAAGTATGACAACCACCCGTTGGGGGATTAGTGGTCGTCCTCACACGGTCATCCACAAACTCTGCCTCCCAGACGCTTGGGAGTACAGGAGTACGCCACTACTCCCGGCGAATTAGAGTGTTGTAAAAGTAGAACCTCGATCATGTCGCATCGTATGCTAATCTGTAACACGTACTTTATGCATTCCACATATTTTAATCCGTATGAAAAATAATCACTCGTAAGTATTCCATGAAGGTATTTTCTTTAGCAGATCCTTGTTAATGGGGTATGACGTAAATTACGGAAAACGCGACATCAAATAGCGATCGGATATTAAAAAAGCGCAGTACTCGATCCTCACAATTCGCGAACAAAAACTATTGCAACGCCCTCTTTGTTTCACCATTGAAACCTAGCGGCTTAATCAGACGCTATTAGTTTTTCTCATCGTTATTCGTAAAATTGACTTTATAAATAATGATACTTACATTTTAATATAATATTGGAATCGTTTGCTTAAATTTTGATGAGTTTATTTAACTAAGAAAAAATATTCTTATGACAATTTAATGAGCACGAAAACCGGAAATTGTTTTCTATCCAGGGGCAAACAAACGGGCGTGCAATTCCAGGCTTGATTATCTTAATATTTACATTCATTTTAATATGTATTCGGCTTTATTTTAGGATTTGAAGCTTGGCAGATTCAGCCTTTTCACTATTTAATACTTGTAATTTTAAACGAAATTGAAGATTGATAAAAGAAGCGTGTTTTTATCCATGTGGCTATAATCTTCAACTAAAAGAGCAGACGAAAATCACGAAATTACAAAAGCCCGCGAAATTATTTTAAAAAATACGAGATGGCGCTACAAAATCATAACCCTAGGGGAGTTAAGCGCGGGGGAGGAAACACGTTACGACCGAGCCAACGCGAACTCGGCATTGAAATCTTAGCTCGTGGAACATCCCTTAGTGTTTAGTCCATGCCTGGCCTATGTTACTCTATTTATCAATAAACTATTGCTAGAAATTCGTCTGTTTCTTAAATTTAGTTAGGTAATGTAACAAAATAGCACTACTGCATTCGTCAAAGCTTTTAGGCTAAATATCTTTAAATTCTTGGCTCTGCACAGAATACCTCGAGAAACGAATAATTTCCGCCAACTGGCTGTTTAGGTTGACGTGTTCACTGGGCATGCGCGTATAAATCCGAAACTACCCATTCGTCGACGCCCTTTTCTGCTAGCGGTGCTTATTTTTTTTCATAAGTTTATAATAGACTTCTGATATTGTAAATATAATTTGTTTTCATGGCCACTGTTTGGAAATATAGTGGCTGATAAAATTACCCTGGCAGCAAGGTTATCCAATTGATAAGAATGAAATCTCTTGGGGAAAGGCTGCGGGAACTTCTGAAACAAGTGTCTTATCTACCTTCGAGTCGTACGAGAATATAAGTACAATCTACTTCCACAAGTCCTCGCGATGGTTATTTAAATAATTACCGAGGAGTTGCTTGAGAGAGTGGGTTGAACTGACTAGTCGCGTCATGATTTTCAATAAGGAGATTTTCAACGCGAGGCCATCCCAAGAGATCCTTGATTTGCAACAGAATGTCGTCGACAATTTAAAACCGAAGCAAAAAGACAAAATTAAGGAGGTAAAAAATTATTATTTTTTTCAGATTTAACTACGATTCCAGAGTACTCCGGTCTACCAATCGCTTCCATAACTTTATACTTAAATTTACTCACAAATTAAAAATAAAGTATATTTTTTCTGTAACTCATATGGTGCATAAAATGATTGATATTATTTAAGATAAAGCTTCAATGCAGTGTTATCTTAAGACTCAAGGTTATTTTAGTCCGAATCCATCTAAGAGTCACTTTTTCTAACTAAAATTATAAACAAATTAAAAGACTTGCTCCTACCTTTCCCAAATCCCTTGATGCCTAAGAGCTTGCTTATTTTGCTTAATGTATAATCAGTGGTGCGTTTATACCACTTGAGTCCCTATGTGCAATGTGATTTGGGGATACATTTTGCACATATGTCGAAACCAAACACAAGCTGTAATTATTTTGCGTTTGCACCTGTGGTTAATCCAGCCCTTCTTATGCAAAGTTTGAATTTATTATCCTTGACCCCTTACGCCGTTTCACTAATTAATTTTGATATTTTGTCAGCTTCGAGGTCGAGTTCAACATCTCTTAAAACCAACCCACAATGACTTCTATTTGCTAAAATGGCTGAGAGGTAAAAGGTGTTTAAATAAACTGACTGCTAGAACTGTTATTTTATAAATTTTTCGATGGAATATTAGTGGTCCTTAGTTAAATCCTAAGTAACATAAGAAAAATAAGGATGACAATTAACAAAAATTATCACTAAACTGATTTTTAGAATTATTGCACAATCAAGGTTTAGTTATTAATAATAGTTTGGTCGCGATTGCAAGTCAGACTGGGTAAAAAAATCGTAAACAAAATAACATTAGGTACAATAGGAAATATCATACTTATTTATATTATGTTACATATGGTTAAATTTATGGTATCTGAAGTAAATTGGCGTATTTTACAGCTCGGAAATTCGACGTGAAGGCTGCTGAGGAAATGCTTACAAATGTGAGTATTGTTGTCGTTAGAGAGGTTACAATGAAACGCTACCTTTTCAGTAAAATTTCTTTCGGAAAACGTTTAATTTACGCACTCTACGTGTAGTAGTATTAAAAGACAACGTTTCAAGGTTATCTCTATAAAAGAGAGATAACAGTACATAAACGTAAATGATTATTTGTACTGCCAAAATACGAATTATATTAAGTCTTAGTCATTTTTGGTATTGCAGATATTCTTGCTTATAACCGTATCATAATAATTTAAAGGAAGAATCACATTAAAGTACTTAAATAAATTATTACTTATGGACTTCAAAGATTAAAATATTTATCATTTATTACCGTATCCTCACAAAACATTCTTGCGACGCTATATTTTGACGACAAACCCTGAGGGCATAAATGAAACGATCAGTGACGTTAGTCATGGGATAACAACTATTATGCATGCACATGTACTTGCGTTTAGAATAAGGCCCCGACGCCGATCGTTTTTTGCGCCGCCGCGCCGCCGCCGATCGATTTTTGAACGGCGTGCCGTCGACGGTTTATAATATTTTTTAACATAGCTACCAGATTTTCCGTTTATATCAGTCTCTTAGCAGCTTTAACAAAGATTTAGTTCTTTCTTTATCACATTTAAATTTGTACTTTGGTAGTGCAAATTTCATATAAACGGCGCACCACGCCGACACCGCATTTAAATATTGGTTCCACGCTTCCGCCGACAAAATGGAAAAACCCCGGATCGCCGCAGCCGGTCTAAATATCGCGGCGTCGGGGTCTACTAAGCATGCGCTCAAAATACTAAAAATAACTGACATAATAACACAAGCTAGCGGTGACTGGCACTAGTTACGTTAATAACAAGTTGCAGCGCCTGTTAGTAGAGGATTTTTCAATTTAGATAATACTCCCTTTAAGGGCCAAATTTGAAAATAAATTATTTTGTTATTTGAACGCTTTATTCAAGACTTAATTAGTTTTTGGCAAATTACCAAAGCTCTAAATTAGTTTTAAAAACCCTAATATTATCGGTAAATTACGCCATAGTTAACGTTCCAAAACTAAAATCATATTTTCTGTTTGCGAAGCACTTAAAATGGCGGAAAGAATTGAGGGTGGATTACATTAGCGAGGAATTTGAACTTCCGGAGGTACGTTTGAACAGTTTTGGTCCAGTTGCATTTGAAGTTAACGAATTTATTTCCAAACAGGTGTTGGTGAAGTATATGCCACTAGGTAGAACCGGAGAAGACAAAGATGGTTGTAATGTGTTCCTGCTTCCCTTTGGTAATTTGGACGTCCAAGGGGCCGCCTATTCCTGCCAGAAATCGGACATTATGAAGTTCTACATTTACTTACTCGAATACTTAGATCATGCCATCATGGACCAATGTTTAAAGGTGAATAATTATCACCAGCATATTGACGAACAATTGCAATTAAAAAGTTATAATTTTGTTATTATTTTTACGCTTAAAAGCATCGGAAATTGATCACCACCCATATTCTCATATTCGACTTGGACAACTTCAGGTTGCAAGATTTCATTTGGAAACCAGGTGATTGAGAAGTTTCACGTAATTAACACAGATTCTGGCAATAAATATTAAAAAAATTCATTATTAATAACAATAAATTATTTATACAGGGTGTCAACTAAATAACGAAAAATGACAACTGAAAAAGTCCCCTCGTGCAAGGTGATATTTACCAGTGTAAAATTAAATGGCCTTGAACCATGTCTTCAAGGTCATTAAAAACTATCTCGAGAATCATTGGGTTTACGGATTTGGTTCCAATTAGAAAGTTGTTGCTCGCCATATTATTAATTCAAATAAGTTTGATTTGACCAATCAGAAGCCCAGAAATTGAACCTTAATGAATTCAGTGTTTGATAATAAAATAATTTGATTAGTTTTACTGTGTCTAAATAAAAAAATACTGAATAGTTTACAACGGTTCAATTATGCCACCATCGGCTACGATACAAGCTTGAGCTCGTTTAACGACGGAGTTCATAGTGTTGTTCAACATCTCAATAGAAAAGTCACGGAAAGCATTAATAATTTTTCTTGTTGTCATGACAACCAATCTTACAGAAATCAGGTTCAATTAATTGACCTTCAATTTCTCGACTTCTGATTGGTCAAATCAAAGTTATTTGAACGAATAATATGGCGAGCAACAACTTTCTAATCGGAACCAAATCCGTAAACCCAATGTTTCTCGAGATAGTTTTTTTATGACCTTGATGACGTGGTTCAAGGTCATTCAATTTTACCCAAGTAAATGTACAAGGAATGATACATAGAAATTTTAAAAATGTAAAAAAAAACGTTTTTCAGTTATTTATTATTTTTCGTTTATAGTCGACACCCTGTACATACTTAAGTAGAGTGAGACGATTTTTAGCGTTGTTACCAATCCCCCTCACGCTGTAGAAGCAATCTCCTTGACCCTAAAATACGATTGAAGAGCACGCCAGTGACGTTTTTCCTTCCCCCTTCTCGAGTAGGGGTAAATTAGACCATATCATTATCCCTAAGTATAAATTAATACATTGATCAAATTATTTTTCAATCCTGTACCAAACCAAATCAGTTATTATCTCAAGCAAGAAAACCTACAATTTCATACTTTTCCCCCTTTTATTCAGCGTTCGATATTTTCACCATGCAACTAAAGTTATTCGAAGCACATTATCCAGAATCCTTGAAAAGAGCTTTTGCCATAAATGGTAAGTCATAGAAATTCAAATCTGACAGTTTTTATAGAGTTCAAAATTATTCTAATTTTGTTTGTTTTTTACTTAGTTCCGAAAGTGTTTCAAGTGTTTTTCAGCATGATCAAGCCATTTCTAAGTGACGACACGAAAAAGAAGATCGTGGTCATCGGCAGAGGTTAGTGGCCCATTATTTCATTTAAGAACCACTAGAGCATATTTAAGCTGGGGTCGGGACTAAGGTGAGGGCGTTAGCACGATACTAGCTCATTTCTTCCCAAAACATTGAAAAAACGATGACTAAAGGGTTTTTAACTATCTATAAAAACTTGTTGATGTTAACTTTAATAGTAAAGGTATGGAGCTTACCACCACCTTCCTACACATTGTTATCCGGCCACTTGAATGAAAGGCATTAAATGTTGCAAGCAGACTTGGCCTTATGGTGGTGCCTTGGATATTTGCCTAGCTGATTATTGTTAACACCCCCCACCGAAATGAAATCTTGGATTAGTCATGGGCCAGGGCCAATAATATATTTCATGAAATCTTTTATTGGCCCATGGGTTAGCCCTTGATGGACGACCCTTGAGTGACACTGCAATTGGTGTTTTCAATTTCAGACGGGTGGAAGGAAGCTTTGCTCGAGATGATTGACGCCGGTCAACTACCGAAGCATTGGGGAGGCACCAAGGTCGGCGACGTGGATGGCAGCCCATATTGCGAGGTAAGAGATGTTTACACCAAAGGTTTAGACAAGATGGCAGCCAGGGCTTAAAGGGAGTATGAATCGTCTGCTAACACAAGATACCACTTGCTTTTTTAATGTCATTAGCACCAATCACATAAATATTAAAAGCTAAAACGTGTTGGGAATTGTACTTCAGTCAAGATCTTTTTATTGAAAGATCAGCATAGTCTGTTTCTAGTGCGATGAAAAATATCCCAGTGCCATATAACAAGTGAATCGCACCGTAAAGCGTTCAAATTCTGGTACTGATTTTTATGATAAAACAGTATTAAATATACAATTATGTACATTATAACGTATCTTAAAGTTTTAATTTTCAGTTTTCTTTCTATACAAACTAAAAAGCGCAACGGGAGATGTCGCCACTGCGGCGAATCAAAAACGCTGCTTTTTCAACGATTACGTATTTGTTACTACTCTTATCTTCATACTTTATGGTAAATCTCTGTTCGCGATTTTTAAGATAGCGGGTATAGGAGCGTTCATACTTCCAACCCTAAGAGGGGTTATTAAAGACTTCTGCTACCACCTTATTCCATTTAAGACACGAAAGTAACTGAAATTTTGTAACGTACCCAGGTTGGCATGGCTGGTCAGATTCCAAAAACCTTCTACAAAGCGTTGACAATGGACCCGAACAAAATGAAGAACACCACTGTTCCGAGTAAAGGCGCCATGAAGACGCACATAGAGATTAAGGAGCCGGATTCCGTCATCAGTTGGACCTTCCAGACCGAGTCGCACGATATAGGATTCGCCATCAATTTCACTCCGGACAACAACGAACGGAACAACAATTCCAACTGCCGAGAGCAGGTGGCGGTGCCTTTCGACAGAGCCCATTCCGATTTGGTCCCAGAAGAAGGCACTTTCAAGTGCCACGAAACAGGAACATGTAAAAACCCTCTTTACTCATTCATAAGGTCCCGCTTTAAGCCTTTGTTTAGTTTCGATGCTTAACAAATTAAAGTTTTACCCTCGAGATATTTTTGTAAATAATGGGTGTAGAAGTCGAGAAGAGCTATAAAATTTCGATGAAAAATGTAGCATATTTAGGGGTTAAAGACAATTACTTAAAATTATGAAAAAGAGAAAAATAACACTCATTTCAGAGTTACATTTAGTTTATGTAAGCCGCGTGTTTCATATCAATTCCTAGTTATATAAAAGAGGATGGAACACTTATATTTTCGGTAATTATTTCCGTTTTCCTGATAAAATAAGTACCACAATTGTTTTAATGTTCTTTTTCTAGCTGAAACTTTTTCCGACACTGAAACACTTGCCTAACTCAGACTTTGACTTTCAAACGAAAGGAGTAGTATATTATCGTCCTCTTTATTACTATTTTTAGACGCTAGGGCCCTTGGTGCTGAACTAAACTTTAATTGTAAAATAATCAGTTCGGTGGTAATTTTTGATAATTGTTAAACTTATTTTCATTATGTTACATATGGCAACATTAAGTCGGTACTTCCTGTTTCAAATCAGTGTAAAATGCTTTCGTGATCATTTAAGCAATTCTAATATTTTTTCGCGATCCGCGTCGTTTCAGATACAGTTATATTCGACAACAGTTACAGTTGGACCCGAAGCAAGAAGCTGCTGTATTGCATTCGGGTTCTGACTCCTGGTTCGGCTCTAACGGAAGTATCATTGAACATTCCAGAGTAAAACAGAGTACTGAAGTGTTAGCAATTCTGTAACCAACTAATCATGTTTGAAATTTAAATGTAAATATTCTACCGTTATTAAAAATAACGATTTAACTACTTAAAAATAACTATGATCTGTATAGTACAAGGGTTACTAAATGATACAGGCGGAGGAGAGGGCTAAATTTTAGGACAGATATCATAATTCTATACTAAAACATAAATTATTAATTATTTTAAGGTACACTACCATTTTACTACTTGTTTTTCACATTCGTAATAAATTTAACAATTTTAAGATTCATGCTGCTTTGAGGATTTGTAATTACAAAAAATGCCAAATGGTTTCCGTTTATCATAAATCAGAGAAAATGTTTATGCATATTCTCTTCGGTATGTAGATCATTATTTGATATGGAACCCTCATCAGTTTTGATTTACTACTCTTTGACTTTGAATATCTCTTTTTCGTTAAAAATTACTATTTTTTTTCATGATATTATTAATAGAGTTATGGAATTTTTTGTGATGGTAGCTGAAAATGTCCTTAGCACTTACCGAACTCGCTTTTATTTTTAAGCAAATATTAGTCAACACCGTTAACAATAAAGCTTGGGATAAGAAAAATTAAGAAATATTCAAAATGGGGTTGCCAAGGTGGATGGCAGATTTGGAAAAATAGTTAAAAAACAGTTCTAAATCTAGTTTAGCTAGCACGATTTCTGTATTTGAGCCGGGAGTAGTGGCTCACTCCTGTAATCCCAGGCGTCCGGGAGGCAGAGTTTGTGGAAGGCCGTGTGAGGACGACTACCAATCCCCCAACGGGTGGTCGGGATACTTCCGCCACGGGTGTCCCCACCCCTGTCCCCACGCATCCCCCCGTTGGCGTGGCCGTTACACATATCTCACCCTGATTAATCAGTTATTGTGTGTGTTCTGGTGTCTAAGGCCTCGGGTCGACACCGATGTTTGTGTATCTCAAAAAAAAAAAAAAACTCTGTATTTGACTTTGATGGGATATAATGGACACCTTGCTTTAAGGCCGACTACATAAATTTTCGGTTTACTCTGTCTTTCACTGGAAGTCGGCTGACTGCATGGCACACGTGAATTGCAGTCAGCCGACTTTCAATGAAAGACAGAGTAAACCGAATATTTATGTAATCGGCCTTTAAAATTGAGACTTCTAGTGACGGGTTTCGGAAGCTTCTAGCAGGGAGCAGTTTCTCAGCGACGGTTTATCTTTCCATAGAGTTACGGCCTTTTCCTAAAACTTTACAAATGAACTTGAGTTATTTAAATTCGGTTGATAAACTCAAGTTATTGAATAATATTTGGAAAATAATATATTTTCCTTCTGGGCTACGGAAACTACCACAGTGGCGGGGGTAGACCGAATCGGCTTTAGCCTACCTTGATATTCGGAGGGGGTCTCAAAATTCTAACAAGGGGCCCAAAAATGTTTTCAACAATGACCACCTTTTGGGGTTAACTTCAAAATTCGTTACGTTGCAAGCTAGTTTATTTTTTTGGTACACGACGATGAAATGCGTGATTGAACAAAACAGCAACTAAAAAAAATCGACTTCACGCTTACTAATTCCCCTAAATTGTAATACAATTTGTACGCTTTTTCTATGTAAATGTTCGTCATCGTGTACCCTGCTTTATTGACCAATCCGTAAAAACAGCCCATCTACACTCCATATGAAACAATTTAGATCCCAATTAAAAGAAAGTGGCGGCTCTATCATTGCCACCTGGATTATGAAAAGGCCCCTGGTATTAGAGATGGCCATGAATCTATCCGATTCTTCGAAAAACGCGACTTTATTGGAGAGCGTGGTGCCATCTATTTAAGACAAAGGAAGCTAAAATTAAAAATAGTCAAATGATGACGTCGTCAAAGAGCCATTGTCAGGGCCGCCTTATCCATAAGGCAGACTAGGCAAAGTGCCTAGGGCCTACGAAAATTTTAGGAGACATTAGCCTTAAGTAGCCTTAATATAAACTTGAACGGCCGTAGCCGACGTTTCTCTAATCCCGTTTGGTGCAAGGTTAGCTTGAACTGCCTCAAAAGAGAGAAATTTACTTCGGAAAATTCGTTCCCCCCGCATAGGAAAAAACCCGTTTTTACACACAATCCTAAGGATTTGTGTGTATTAGTCTCACGTACAGTGTAGCCGTTGCCGATGCCGCCGATGCCGCCGATGACGCCGTGTCACGCATACCTCTTCAACGGTTAGGGCTAGAAGAGTCAATGATATCTCGTTCGAATGTACAAACATCGCCATTGATAGCCTTTCATAAAGTTTTCAAATCGGAGCCCGAGAAGTTGGGCATTTGCCCAATTTACTATTTTCGGTGATTTCCTTTATGTGGTAGATATTTTCTTTAAAATTAAGTCCGATAACGTTAAAAAAAATATTATTGGATAGGTTAGGATTCACTTGAAATACAACTTCGGTTATATCAGTAAATATTAAATATAAGTATAGTTTTCGGGGTTATTTACCGGACCCCAATGTTCGTGGTTTTATATTTCCGCCTGAAAGTCGACATAACGTTCCTTAATTTAAGTCCGATTTTCATGAAAGTTATATTTTTGAATAGCTGTGGTTTACACTTAACCTAGAATTGCAAATACGTTCCTTAAATTTAATTCTAAGTAAGGTTTTTTGTGCAGCGTATACGGAGCCCCGCAATTTCCAACATTGTAAATCCGCGTGTTTATAGAGGTCTACGCGCCCGTTTCCCTCTGGCGTTTTTCAAGGCCGTTCAGAGTGGGCCGCACTTTCAACGTATGAGTAGAAGTAACAATTAAGTATGACACTGATCGGCCTAGTCTTCGGCGTATGACCAGAAGTAACAAATAAGTGTGATCAAAAGTAACTAATAAATGTAATCAGAAGTAACTAATAAGTTACTAGAAAAAATAAGTGTGATCAGAAGTAACTAATAAGTTACTAGAAAAAATAAGTGTGACACTCAACGGCTGACTAGTAGTAACAAATAAGTGTGATCAGAAGTAAAAAATAAAAGTGACACTGATCGAAGAAATTTTCGATGCTTTCCAAGTATGACTAGAAGTAACAAATAAGTGTAAATATGTTTATATGTGTGACCGTGGATATATTTTGGTTGCGATACCGGCGTTGCAGGTTGCTGTGAATAGCTCAAACAAACTTAACACATTAGAAGGATTGTGTGTATTCCGACCGTCGTACGTCTTGTTTTCTATTGCTTTATTTTTCTCATGTGACTCAACTAAAAAGTCGTGATTATTGGATAATGGAAATAGCCGACAGTTTGAACGAGCGAATGGGAGCGATGTTTATATTCCATGTGTTGGAAATGATTGCAAGTTTAAATATAATAACTTTACAATGGCTAATTTGTGTGTTAAACAAACTCAGTGAAATCTTTCAACTGTAAGAGATATTATATTGAGGAGGAAGTGTTGGGAAAAATTATCCTAAGTCGATTTGAAAGTAAAATCTTTAAAGAAAGGCACTCAAACGCTAGCGGTAAGGTTTTTAGAGCCAAGGCTTATAACTGGTAAATAAACTTTCCATAAGGATATATAAAATTAAAAATTTTCTTTAATCTCTCATTAATTAAATGCAGTATTTCATCCATAATTTTGGCTCTCTAATTCCCTTTCAAAATAACTTCCTTATTCCATTCTTTCCCACGATACAGCGTTGCCAGATCGAAAATCTGAAATTATCGTATCTAGGCCAAAAAATTATCGATTTTCCTGATAATTATCGTACATTTCTTTTTGGCGATAAATTTTAATTCATACATAAATGCGTTGAATTTAGATGATTTTTTAATGCACTACAGGAGTTTTATTTCAGGGAAATAAACAAAATGTCTATTATCATTATTAACTGAACTTAATATGTTTAAAAATGTTTTAAATGTTGAGGTAATAGCTAGGAGTAATAAACTCACACTCTGGACTACGCTTACAGAAAATGTATATCATTCATTTTTAAGTAGAAAAGTTATATAAATTAATAATAAAATAAAAATCGTTCGTAGGTTTTTAAAAAAATATAAAGATTATCGTACATTATAGTACGTTGAGGCAGAATTATCGAAATAATGGTACGATATCGTACGCCATGAAAATTATAGTACTCCCTTAAAATTTTGATTAAATTATCGCACTGTGCGATAATTATCGTACGTCTGGCAACGCTGCCACGATACGAAGAGAAAAGACGGTTACTCCACGAGAGCAGACGACACTAAAATAATCGTAAAGAACCCTCTCTCCCTTTCCACCCCACTAAGCTCCGCCTAGTCACGGCCAACTTTGACACTCACGCAAACCCATTCGCCGAAATTCGATAAACAAGGATTTTCCCGCTATAAAATATAAGCGTTCAGCGCCACGCTCGTTTTTAGTTTTACACGAGCCTAGTATAGGCTAGAGTAAAACTCCCGTAGTAGAGTTGAAGGAAGGGTACGGGTTTTCCAGTAGAATATTTTATCTGGTTGTGGAGCATCTTTCCCGCATAAATCTATTCATTAAAGATAGAAAATGTTTAATAACTTAAGTTATTAAAACCTAGCAGTATTTTTTTAATCAACTTACCTTGGAAAAACTTATGAACACCACTACCTAGCAAAATTTCAGGCTTGTTATTTTTGGATTCCTTTGATATTGTAGTTGGAGCTTTATTTTTACAAGAGCATTCCTCCAATAACCATTGTACACATCAAATTCTTAAAAAAAATTGTAGAGCTTCCTCAAATTTTAACAAAATAGTTTTATGTGCTTTCCAACGTCTGTAAGGCCAACAACATACACGTTTTCGTCAAGGCCTAGATTTTCATCATGATCTACGTCCGGTAAACCGTATCTGTTACCACTTACATGTAATATTGTCTCGTTTTCGATCTTTTTTCTTTAATTCAGTAATATAATCACTTTTTTTCATTTAAATTTAATTCCTAAACTTGTGTATAACACTTTCAACGTTTTATTATAAGTTTCACTAAACATTCGTTATCCATAGTTAACATACGGAGAGAGATGGCGTCGTCTGCTTCTAAGAAACATTGGACCGTAAGCGCATGCGTGAAATAAAAAGCAAAAAGGTGTATCGGGATTCGGCGATCTTCTGGCGTTTCCGTCTCTGGCGTTTTGGCGTTTTCGTTCGCACACGGTTTCCGCAACAGCGCTTGCCTCTCGCTTCCATTCGGGTGGGGGAGGGTAAGATATGGCGGCTCTCCCAACGAGCGCTCCTTTCTATTGTTGGCCAAGGCTGGTAAAAGTTGGCGACTCTTCGGTGCCCAGCCATTCTGTGGAATTTGGGAACTATCACCTTCCCAGAGCCCCAAGGTGTGAAGGGAGGGGAGGGAGCTGCATGGGTTTTCGTAAGTGCATCTCTAAACGTGGTGAAATCGCTTCTGTTTGTCTTTTAACCCTTTAGCCCAAACACTCTGGGTCATTTTTGAAATTGTCACCCCTATATTTATCACAAACATATTTCGAGCGTTTCCCATATTTTCCACAATAATATTTTGAGCGGTTTTTTTCGACCGTTTATTTTATTTGTTCATGTTTCCGTTAACGGTTATACTACTATTCGTTGTGTTCGTAAAGCTTGGCTCGTGTGAAACTATTATTTGGGACTGCCGCGCTCACTTGTTATATTGGCTTCAATGCAAAAACCATTTTAAAAATAATTTTCCGCTAGGGGCGCTCGACGCCGAGAGATATTTTGTTCGTAGGTTAACATAGAAACTTCAACGAATGGGCTGGCCGCTATTGCGCGAGTCGGCCGTGACCCCACTAAGCTCCGCCTAGTAAAATTAACCCCTCCCAATATAGTTTCATTCTCGACCGCACAGCAGCGCCGGCTCAGAGATTTTTTTTTTAATTTTTCATTTTCGCGGCAATCAAAGAGACAAGTTTGGACATCACGTTTTCTAGACAAAGATCCCACCTTGAAAGGGGTTATTTGACTACTTAGAGGTATCATAAACGAATGTTCTTACAAATAAAAGAGTGCTAGAAACGAGTAAAAATTAATTTTCAAAGTAGTTATTTTTATTTTCTTATAAAAGCAATAAAACGGGAAATAAAAACTTAAAGAAATTTCAATTTTCATTAACATTTATAAATAAGGAGTTAAGAAGATAAAACTTCCATCTTTTTAACCTTCTTTCACTATTAATTAACTAAAAGTTTCAGTCTTTATTTGTATTAAAGTGTCGGCTTGATGTAAAGTAGCTCTTTTTTCAACAGATGTCGCTAGCATCGAAATCTAAACAAGATACTTAAGCTACATTTCGACCCAAGAGGCGGGACATAAAAGTACCCCTCGCGTTGATTGGCTCGTTTGTAAATTTGTCAATAACTTACATTATAGTTAAGGCCGTGCTTAGGGGGGGGGGGGCGAGCCGCGCGGACGCCCAGGGCCTCTAAGATGTTACCGTAGGGATGTATATACCGAAGGGCCGCTACACTCAGTTCTATCTAAGCACAGCCCTGATTATATAATTTTTTAACAATATATTTTATATTAGATATATAATTTAGGTGAAAGTCCACTAACGTCGTAAGTATAGTATAAGTTGTTTAATTATAATGATTATATATGGTTCTCTGACGACGTTAATTTTTCGCTATTTTGGATCTCTAATAACAAAGGTTTATCATAACGCAGGTGGCAATGATAGAGCCGACAGTTGCTTTAAAGGAGCTAAAACCTCGTTTACACGTGAAAACATTATCGATTTGTTAACGTATTTCACGCTTACGCTGCAAAAGAACTTGGCGTTTGTGTAACTTCCAAATACTGTAGGGGAAATATGGGATTCATTGCCTGGCAAGGGGAATTCGTACATAATATACTAGAGACACCTAGCGGACACCGTTGTAAAAATTTCGTCCACATGTTCGTTGGGACTTGGTTAGAAATGCGTGCCGGTTTTAAAATCGTGTTAAAGATTTATTTATTTTGTCTTCAAATTAAATAAACTTCTCCGAAATTAGTTTCGTAGAAACCAGGTAGAATATTCGTGTTTCAACTTGTACAAAAAATCCTTGTGAATAGAATGAAAAGTAGGCAAACTTTATAGAAACAAAAAATTCCGCCTATTTTTACGATGGCGCTACGCTCGTATGTCCGAAATTGTATAGCTCTCGCGTTGCCGAAGCTAAAACAGCGATTCCGTGATGGGGGAATACAAATTTCTGTTCCAGGTACGCAGTATTATATTCCTAGCTTCCAGGTAACGACGGCCAGAAATCTCTATAGGGAGCTCGTACCAAGGCCTATTGAAAATTCCAAGGCCTTCAAAAGTAAAAATACGCTTACTTCAGCGAAATAATGATAAATTATTAACTCGGAACATAATATTGTAAACTCGCTTGGTTATTGAAGGTAATATACAGGGTGTCCATTTTTAATCGAAAAAGTGATTTTTCTCAATAACCGTTGTAGTTAGAATTTTGCAATTTTTTGTGTGAATTGTCAGTACCGGGGGCCATTGTTGTACATAATGTTTATCGATTTTAAAATAATATTTTAAAATTTTGAAAAAATAAATTTTGATTTATTGGAGCTCGTAAAATTTTGTCAATGAGAAAAATGTAGAGCGGCGTCGAAAACATAAGAATAACGTTTGGTCGTTGAAAACACAATCATTTTTCACGAAATTACACGCGTTTGAAAATTGACTTAACGGGTAAACAAAATAATTGGAAAAATCAAAAACTAGAATCTTTTGGATGCAGTGGAAGTCGTAAGACAATATTATTTTTAGGATTAACTAAATATTATTTTTATTTATTTAATGCAAGATTCTAAATTTCTAACTCTCATTTAAATGCTATATTACCATAGAACATTTTCGTTCAGTAAATACTCGGGGAACCCTCAAGATATCACGTATCTAATTTCGGGGATATTGTGTTTGAACTTTCGGTTATTATTCATTACATTTAATTTAAATAAATAAAAATAATATTTAGTTCATCCGAAAAATAATATTGTCTTACGACTTCCACTGCATCCAAAAGATTCTAGTTTTTGATTTTTCCAATTATTTTGTTTACCCGTTAAGTCAATTTTCAAACGCGTGTAATTTCGTGAAAAATGATTGTGTTTTCAACGACGCCGCTCTACATTTTTCTCATTGGCAAAATTTTACGAGCTCCAATACATCAAAATTTATTTTTTCAAAATTTTAAAATATTATTTTAAAATCGATAAACATTATGTACAACAATGGCCCCCGGTACTGAAAATTCACACAAAAAATTTCAAAATTCTAACTACAACGGTTATTGAGAAAAATAACTTTTTCGATTAAAAATGGACACCCTGTATAATATTAAAGAGGCCCATTTATTTAGTTAGCCTACCTTCCCAAAAAACCTAGCGCCGCCACTGAACTACCACTATTCACTGAAAATCACGACAAAAATATAAAACAATTGACGGCTTTTAAAATTCATTTTGCGCGTGAAAATACCTCTACACGTTATGGTCAAAAAAACACGCAAAGAAGGCTGTGTGCCCAAGACATGTACCTGTAGTGTCGCGCGCTAAAACGTCATTTCAAAATCCGTCAATTTAAGCATAGCAGCCTTTAAAGACTAAGTTGCAAATTATTCGTTACCGCCTTAATATTGCTTTTAAAATACCCGAATATAAAGTTTCGTTGCTTTACGTTTCGCAGATAATTAGAAATAATTAAAAGAACGGGAAATGTTTTTGAATTTTGCCGTGGTCATTGACGTCATTAACAACGAGTTATCTCATTGGTCGCTTTACCCAACATAGAGTTTAGGCTTGCATACAAATTCTTAATGCCAATATGATGCTACTAATTCCGTGGACGGAAACAAAAAAAAAACCCTATTGAACCATGGGATTCTACTAACAGAATTTTTATACGGTGCTCGTGCTCCGTGCGCGGCGCACGGTGCGCCATAGAGTCAGAGGTACTGTCAATATGAAGCTTCCTATACATCGCTGCGACCCCTTTTTTTTTCGTTAACGTCGGCGCCATCTATCAGCCGGGAGAAAGCTTTTTCTTCCCGTGTTTATTTGTAGTAGGTTTACGTTTTGTTTTGAATGAAATTCAATGAATCATATGTGCAGCTTTAATAAAGAAATACGATTGCTTAGAGGATTTTCAATATAATATATTAAGATAATATAAAAAGTAAGTTTTTAATTAATTATATTTAATTATTTTAAGAAAGTTCATATATTAACTATTTATTATGTTATTTTAGACCTTTGTTACTTGAATCAGGGCCAGAGGTTAAATTAATGATCTTTAATCCAAGGGTATTTCTGGGATAAAAAATTGGAATATTATTAATCCAAGTATATGTTATCGAAATGGTTAACGACTAAAATGTTTGGTAAGTATTTGTTAATGTTGAACCTTAAGTAATTTGCGATCTAGATGTTTCGGGGTTTTGTCATACTTGTGGTTTAAATTATGTTTTTCCAATGTACTACGAATGGAAAGTTGTACAAAAAAATTTATGCATCTCATCTTTTGAAATAAACCAAGATTCGATCGATTGTTCTTGAAATAATTCTGGTAATCCTCTCTTTGACTTTATTCATTTGTATTACCATTGGGAAAAGTTTATCAAACTTGTCCTTGATCTCAGATACGTAGCTCTGGAATCTTTCAGTTGGTATTGCAAAGCCACTAAATGTTGATGTATCACGAGACTTAAATGATGCTAATATATTTGACTGGTTGAGTGTTGGTTTTTCATCTACAAGTTTGGTTTTGCATGATTCACAATTGTGGTTTTTATTACAATTGTGAATCATGCAAAACCAAACTTGTAGATGAAAAACCAACACTCAACCAGTCAAATATATTAGATAAGACATATCCTGAAATGTAAGATAGTGTGTTTTGTTTTCCGGGCCCTTGGCTTTCAAGGGAACTTTTACAAATTTGAAAGTCTTCCTCCGAACATGCGCTGGGATAATAATTATTTGCTGATGGAAGACTTTCATCATAATCATCTGGAATTATTATATGGGTCTTATATAAGTCAATGTTAAGAAGGAATTTTTCTCGATATTAGGTTTAGTAGCCTGCTGAATTTCAATTGTAGGAATTTCCACTGATAAAGAAAATCATGTTAAAATTTAATAGAGTTGTTTTGAATGAAACTGTTTACAATCCTGTTCTGTAGATATAGTTTCGCTGGAACTTGCTGCAACTGAAACATAGGTCCTTTTTGTAGGTCTATTATTGCGCTCTTCAGGGGCGTAGGAACGTTCTAGAAGTTGGAGGGGGCAAAGTGAAACCAAAAGGGGTCTGGAGAATGGTTTTGAATTTTTAATGGAGTGTAGCTTTTCCAAATGCATTTGTACATTTTTCTATTATATACATTGGCGGGAAAAGACTGAAATTTAAACACAGTTGAGGTTCTATAAGCTTAAATGCTTTTAAAATGATAATTTGAGCCTTGCGAAGATTTCAACTGACAAAAATATTGGAGGGGGCAATAACATTAGTTGCCCCTCCCAGTAAAATTCTAGGGAGGGGCATTGCCCCCTAACTCCTACGCTCTTCCACCATTTCTACAGACCGTTTACTATATTCTATTTGAAAATTGAGTTTTAACTTATGACCCCGTTACCAATGTATAAATTTCATCGTACCAGTTGTTTTATGATAATCCTTGATATCATTTCAGCTAGGCTAAGTTCTCCGGAGCCTTTACGTTTGAGCAACTAGCTAAATTATCATTCCCTTGGGAAATATGTTTCATTTAAATTAACTTATAAATAAACAATACTTAAAACTCAATTTTTACTTGTTGGCTTAAATTCATTTGAAAATATTGTTGGAATAGCGTTTGATGTCAGTCTGTTTTTGGTTTTACTGTTCATAAAACAAGAATCCTCAAAATGTAGGGCACATATTTTATTATGATGCAAATGTATCGCATCTTTCAAATAAAGATAGCTTCTTCCGACATTATCAGCCATTTCTCAGAGCTAAGTTTATTGCAAAACCACATATTAAAGATAGGCCTAACAAAAGATATTAATTAATTTTTCCCACCGTTCTTTCTCTTTTGGAAACTTAAACAATGAGATCCTTTGCTTTTCTTTGGAACTGTTACAAAATTTTACAGAACAATTACTTCCAGGCATATTTCTTTATTGATACAAACCCTCAAGATGATAATTTTTAAAACAAAACGCGTATATAAATTTTTGCGTCTGAAATCCGCTGTTTGGGATTTCGAAAAATGCGCTTTCTCCCGGCCGTTAGGCGTCGCTCCGCTCAGGATTTTTTTTAAATTCCTGGGGTCGCTTTTCAGGCGGAGTTTCATATCTCTATATTGTCAGTATCTCTGATAGAGTCAAGCAATTTGTTTCATCGTGCAGTTAAAATTAAAGAGCACGCGCATATTTTTGTTTTTGTTGAGCACGCGAAAACGCACGAGACCCTCTACACGGAAATATTAGGAAGCGCGCGCTCCAAAAAAATAACACTTTTTATACATGTATGCGTATATATTATTTTACAGAAAGAGCTATTGAAATAGGCCTACACAAGGCTACGTAGTAGAAAAACGATATGAAACCGAAGGCTCCTCGCGCCGCGCCGCGTGATTTGAAAAGATAATTTCTAGGCTTTTATTTTTTATTTCGATAATAAGCCTAATATTACAATAAAAAATTTCTGGTTTGAAAACTTCAGTTCCTTCTATTTTAGGAATAAAACTACAGCTTCGATCTGCCCCGAATTGCTCGTGCTACGGAGGAGAAAAATTCGCGGAAAATTTCGGGATTTTGGGGAGCGAAAAAGGTCAGTTTCGGACTCAAAATTAGTACACTTAGGCTTGGAAATTTGTTTCGACGATGACATTTTTGGAAAGAGAACGTCCGGGCTGCAAAACAAGCCCGCATTCATTCGTTTTTATTGCTATCGATTTTTCGTGCAACCAACACTTTAAAATATAGGTTGCTATGATTTAAGCCTCTACCGTCACAGATCTCTATAAGATAATTGACGGCTTTTAAAATTCATTTTGCGCGAGAAAATACATCTACATGTTATGGTCAATTAATTTTACAGTGATTTTCAGTCAAAATTAGTACTATTACGCAGACCAAAATGATAATAAGTTATTTTTAAAACCTTTTTGAAGCCGTAGGACTATTAATTTGAATTAATTATTTAATTAATTTAATAACCTTCAGTTCATTTGAAAGTTCGACGAAAAGGCTCAAACCAATACCGTGGCAAATAATTTTTTTCAGTTCTCCGCTTCCAAATACCGACACTAGAGGTCTCAATTTTAGGCAACATTGTCAATTGCGGCAACTTTTTCTTAATATATAAGTAAAAAATACAGGTGGGGTTCACATTATGCTTTTCTTTTTAAATTCATTCAAATCATTTTAAGTTGCATAAAATTAGGGTATAGTTTTCTTGGAAAAGGAAAATTTTACTATCTGCAACTGGCATCTCAGGCCAAGAGAACAAGTTCCCCTTTGCGGTAAGAAATTGACATTAATATTATGGCGATCAAAGATATTAATAGTCTTAAAATTCTACTTAAATAGAAATAAATACATTATTATTTGAAGTTTTATGCTATCTGGTGATCCGGAATTCCGTAGGGCAAAATTGACTTTTCAAAAATGATTGATAATCAATTTTTATTTTTAATGATTGATAATCAATTTATATTTTTAATGATTGATAATGAATTTATATTTTTAATGATTGATAATCAATTTATATTTTCAATAATTGATAATCAATTTATGTTTTTAATGATTGATAATCAATTTATATTTTTAATGATTGATAATCAATTTATATTTTTAATGATTGATAATCAATTTATATTTTTAATGATTGATAATCAATTTATATTTTTAATGATTGATAATCAATTTATATTTTTAATGATTGATAATCAATTTATATTTTTAATGATTGATAATCAATTTATATTTTTAATGATTGATAATCAATTTATATTTTTAATGATTGATAATCAATTTATATTTTTAATGATTGATAATCAATTTATATTTTTAATAATTGATAATCAATTTATGTTTTTAATGATTGATAATTAATTTATATTTTTAATGATTGATAATCAATTAATGTTTTTAATGATTGATAATCAATTTATATTTTTAATGATTGATAATCAATTTATGGTATTAATGATTGATAATCAATTTATATTTTTAATGATTGATAATTAATTTATATTTTTAATGATTGATAATCAATTTATATTTTTAATGATTGATAATCAATTTATATTTTTAATGATTGATAATCAATTTATGGTATTAATGATTGATAATCAATTTATATTTTTAATGATTGATAATTAATTTATATTTTTAATGATTGATAATCAATTTATATTTTTAATGATTGATAATCAATTTATGTTTTTAATGATTGATAATCAATTTATATTTTTAATGATTGATAATCAATTTATGTTTTTAATGATTGATAATCAATTTATGTTTTTAATTATTGATAATCAATTTATATTTTTAATGATTGATAATCAATTTATGTTTTTAATGATTGATAATCAATTTATATTTTTAATGATTGATAATCAATTTATATTTTTAATGATTGATAATCAGTTTATATTTTTAAAGAGAGCATGAACGGACAAGGTCATTTACCAACCTTGGGACAAGGTAATTTGGCTATTTAATTAACGTCCTTTTTCTGAGTGCTCAAATAACTAAAAATTTATTAGTGTCATAAATTTAGTAATATTTCTTAAATTTTTACCGTTTAAGAAGGTTCCTTTACTCAAATCGGAAGTTTTTATAATTAAAGATGTTGTTGGTCACTCGTTCATTCGTAGAACAGTCCCGGCTTGGAATGTTCTGCCCGAGTACTTACAAGGAGACTACCCGAGGTGGTTATCACTGATTTTGTTGAAACTCGGGGGTTAGGTAGACCTTACGGTACTATGAAAATTGCCAAAGGGTATGGCTATACCCTAATTTTATGCAACTGAAAATGTTTTTGATCTCTCAAAACAAAACCTCCATTTAAAAAAGCATGGGATTTTCTCGGTTTCACAAGGTACTTACTTAAAAAATATTTCAAAAATTAAATTTTCAAAACTTACCCAAAAAGATGAATTTGACCTATTTTGGGTATAATCTATCAATTTTGGTAAATTTTAACAAAATTTGGTTAGCCGAGAAAATCCCATGCTTTTTTAAATGGAGAGATCAAAAACATTTTCGGTTGCCATAGGAAAACTAAAGCCCATTGCAACTTTTCCCTTTGGCAATTTTCATACTACCATAAGGTCTAACTAAGCCCCGAGTTTCAACAAAATCGGTGATAACCACCTCGGGTAGTCTCCTTGTCAGTGTCCCTCAGATCCCAGTCCCACTTCAGATGTGATTTGCATGATCACCTTGGCATGTGTTAGTTGTTAACTATCTGTTAAGTGAAAATTATTATTAATTGTTTTTGACCCCTAACTTTCTCCACTGTGAGTAAAAACTCGGAATGAATACTTAAATTTTGATCGCGAAATTATTGAATCAATCGTGTGTCCCACTTCCAAACAAAATTATGGAAAAACTGAGTATTAAACCAAAAATAAACTGTTTTTCAAAATGAGTATAATTTTTTACAACTTCTTAAATTCTTAAGTTATTTTCAGCCTGTAATTATCATATGCTGAAATTATCTAAAATATATATATAATTTTTTTCTAATGGTCAAATTTGAAACACTCTGTCCCTAGTGATGTGAATTTACCGGTAAAAACAAAAAGGGTAAATTGACCAGTAAAATGTACCATTATTTTTTTAATTTAATCAAAATAATGGTTAGATTAGAGAAACCTCTTAGATAACCCATTATTATTATTATTATTATTATTATTATTATTATTGAACGGGGTGGCTAAACCAAGCACTTCGACCTAAGGTCCATTGGGCATCCCCAGAGCCCTGACTCTAAAAGAGTCCTATTGCCGAGACAATGTCAAGGATTTGCTTCGCTGAAATGTTGGAGACATCCTGTGTCTCCAACCGATGCATACCCAGATGCTCGAATCTCTGCGCGGCGCAATAGTCGCAGCTGCAGAGTACATGAGAGGCGGTTTCCCCCTCTGTAGAGCATACCCCTATGTCTGTTGAGTTGGCAATGGCCTGTAAGTAGGCCAGTGACCATCCTAATGTTGGTCTTAGAGAGAGTTAGCAACTCTCTCGACGTCTTTCGAGACGGACCTAGAGTGAACTCTTTGGCCTGCCTTTGACCACTCATCTCAAGTCAAAGCTTGAGTTGGTGACCAGCCATATGCTTAAAACCAAGTCACGCCTCAAACCCTCGGAAATGGGGATTGCAGGTTCCGGTCCAAATAGCCCAGACCTTGCACCCTCCCTAGCCAAGGCGTCAGCATTCTCATTGCCCTGATACCCCTTATGGCCAGGGACCCAACAGAGAAGGACTCTGTTGTATGACCCCAGAGCATGTAGGAGATCTAGGCAACTAAGAACCAGTTTTGAAGAAATGCGGCACTGATTGAGAGCATTAAGGGCGGTTTGACTATCCGTATACACTCTTTTACGAGCGTATCGACCCCCCTTTACAATCTCCCATGTGGTGGCCGCCACCGCCGTACTACCTCTGCCTCCACTATTGAGTTTTTTCCCATAACGGGTCCCCTCCCCATGTAGTCAAGCTATGGATTCCCCCACGAATATTATCCGTAAAAGAATCTATAAATCTGGATAGCCTTACCGCGAAAGCCCTGTTTAAGACAATAGTCAACAAGGAAGCAAATAGCACAAATTTCAGCCTGGAATACTCTTGCGTATATCCCAAGGCTTTCATAAAAGCCGAAATTATTTGTAAGGCAATACATCCCCGCGCCTGCACCTGAGCGAGTCTTGGACCCATCGGTAAACCAGACAACCTCCCCTGTGGTACCGAGGGTACTATAGGACCGCTCCGTGCGGCTAGGGAAGCTAACCTCAAAGGGTTTACTAAAGTGTAATTTAGCAACCATCATGTCAAAACCCATTGTAAGAATCGGTATTTGACTAGAGATGTCTCTATAGAGTTTGGTGTGGCTATTTTCCCAATCATTAGCCTTCCACCAACCATTTTGGTTAAGCCTATAGGCACCCAAAATTGCCGCTTCCTCTATATATAAGTGCAGGGGAAGAATATTCAGGAGGATCTCAAGAGAAGCGCTTGGGGCTGTTCTCATAGCTCCTGTGATGCCAACGCAAGCCAGCCTTTGTAAAGTGCGTAGTTCAGACTTAAGTTTGACCCTTGGCCACCAGACCACAGCTGCGTAAGACAGGATGGGTCTAATTACCATAGTATACAACCAGTATACAACCCTAGGACTAAGACCCCAAGATTTACTGACTGTACTTCTTATACGCCAAAAAAGCATTCTGCACTTCTTGACAATGTGGTCAAGGTGCGGCTTCCATGTTAATTTGCTATCTAGAATAACACCGAGGTACTTCACCTCAGTGCTTTCCACAAGATTAATTCCAAATAAGGAAATATCATTAAAGGACCCCGGAATCCTTTTACGAGTAAAGGGAACGAGGACCGTTTTATTAGGATTGACCGTGAGGTTGACCTCATTGCACCAGCTCTCGACTTCTCCTCATTACATCCTTAACTGTCTTGGAAAATTTCCCTGTTATGATGATGGCAATATCATCTGCATAGCCGAAACAACGACAGCCTCCCCTGTTCAACCTCCGAGTGAGTTCATCCACCACCAGGCACCACAGCAGGGGAGAGAGAACTCCCCCTTGTAGACAGCCACGGCTGGTGGTGACCTCAAGGGTGTCGCCCATCAGGGAGGACATCACTTTCCGGTCAGTTAACATGGATTTGATCCAAAGGCACAACGTGTCATTTATACCAAATCGCTTAGCAGCCTTCATTATGACCGCACTTGAGACTTTATCAAAGGCCCCCTCAATATCAAGAGATACCGCTAACGCTATTTCCTTGAATTCGATTGCCTTTTCCAGGCAGCTGCTAATACCATGAAGGGCAGTCTCAGTAGACCTACCCTAGATAACCCCTTAGAAATACATTTAGTATGGAACGTAAAATCACAGTGCCGGAAATTCTGAGTCTTTAACAGGAAAATGATTTGGTTTTCTGGTCGCTTGTAAAATGAAATTGTTTCTTCTCTTATTTGAAGTTTAACTAGATATTTTTAAAACAACTCGGTAAATTTACCGTGATTTTATCATTACCGGCAATTATCTCTTTAAATCTAAAACATCGTAAATCATGTTACGCGGGTTTTGCTTTCAGGCGAAGCTGTGTTGATAGATCTCTTTTTGGCTAATAAACAGATATTGAATAACTACGAAGGCCAAAGAGATAAGAATTAAATCTCGTTCAGCAAAAGGAGAGAACCCAAGGCAGACATTCCATCAGTTCATAATCAATCGTAGTAGTAATCAATGTAAATGATCATTTCGCTTTCGATAATAATCGTGTATACATTTATAAGGAAGTTTTGGCTTACTGAAAAGGCTTTTCTCTCTATGAAGACATGTTTTCGAAGGAGCTTTTCAACTTGACTCCGTCAGGGGAACTTCTCAAATTGCAACAAAATGCCGTAGACAACTTAAAACCAAAGCAAAAAGCAAAAATAAAGGAGGTAAGCAATTTTAGATTATTTTGGTTTATAATATTCATCGTAGGACAGAAGGATCCATCTAGACCACGCAAGCAGAACACATATCTTTGCATGTCCGAAGTCTCAGCATATACCGCGTGTATTATTCTGCGTCAGTGATGGCAAAGTGAGGGAAATTCCCCAACTCTTGGGAAATTTGGAACTCGCAAATTCAAAAAACGGAAATCAGACTGAAAATTGACGAAATCTAGGGAAATTCGAGGGTGATTTTAAAGCGTAGCTATTCTAAATTCCTTAGATCTGACAAAATTTATTAAATTTGGAAAAATAAATACAATTAAATTAGTAACTGATAGTATATTAAGCTTTGTTCGAATTGGGTTGAGTTGGCACCCCTATAATCTTGTTGTCGTGTTTTAATGAAGCCTTCGTTAAAGAACTAAACTAAAAAATAAAACAATATTAGAGTAGAATTATCGGAATGTACAGTTCGATAATGAAAATATATTGTATCCGTTTCCTTAGTTGTTTAATAAGACTGTTATCGTTGTTGTTGTTAATAATTTGAAGATTATTGTTAACTTTTTAATAATGATTTTTAAATTGTCAATAATTTTAAATACTGACACTTTAGATAAGTGATCATAATGGGAAAAGTGTAGATCTTAAAAATCATTAACTTTAACATAGACCTAACACAAAAGTGTACGTTAAATTTGGCATCATCCATCGAGTGAACAATTTAGTTATTGACCCTCTAAAATACCAATGCCTTTTTTTATATTAGGAAGGAAACCAACTGGAAATCTTTCTAATTGAGCTAGAGTTCACCCTTTTGGTTTGCTAAAAACGATAACAATTGAAGCATCAATTAGGAGATTGGCACAAATACATATTTTTGGATTTAATTTTAGGTTAACGCCCATGAGGAAAACGTTTAACTTGTTGGAGGTCATATTTGGGGCTCGATACTTTAATAGTGGAGAATATAGGGCCCCACTATTCGGGATCGATAAGTTATTAAAAGCAAAATTATCCTGAATGTTAATGTCTTCGCATATTTTTTGTAATTTCAGAATTTAGACATAATGGAATGCAATAGACGCTTCAATAAATCTTTCTCCTAAGAAATCGCCAAGAAGTAATATTTCCGAGAGCCAGGACCTGCAAGTCACTGTTTATAAAGTGCTTGTTAATGGAAACTTTTCACCTTTACCGCAGCAACAAGCGTTCACCATGGCGTTTCCTTTTAAAAAGGTAGCTTTTTGGGCATATTAAGGCGTGACAAAAACACGACGTTCTGTTTACAGGTGAAAAGTTTCCATTATTTCGACAAGCACTATATGAAGAATTCCTTGCGGGCAGTAGCGTAACTAGAAACTCCGGGGCCCCCCCGCGAAAAACGACTCGGGGCCCTTTTAAATAGTACCGATTTTAATCATAAACGTTTGAGGGCCCCCTACTTCTCGCCCCCCCCCAAGCCGCGGGGTCTGCGGGGGCGCTATTTACGCCACTGCTTGCGGGAAATATTACTTCTTGGCGATTTCCTGGGAGGATGATAAATCATGTTACGCGGGTTTGGCTTTCAGGCGAAGCTGCGTTCACTGTTAAAAAATAAGGTGCATTTTGGTACCGACTAAGGTATTTTATGTTGCATCCCCAGACGAACCTTTAAAGGTATCAAATAATGCCTCTTTAAGGAGGTGCTATAAGGGTACGTCTTGATGAAGGTATTTATTAAAACCTCCTTAATCCTAAAGGTACTGTACCATACTTAAATGGGTATTTGATTATACCAAGAATGGTTCCCATTGCTACTTATAATTTTGTGTAGGTACTAAATATAACCTAAATGGGTGTTTGATTATACCAAGAATGGTTCCCATTTGTACTTATAATTTTGTGAAGGTTCTTAATAGTACCTAAAAGGGTGTTATATTATACCAAGAATGGTTCCCATTTGTACTTATAATTTTATGAAGGTACTTAAAAGTACCTTAATGGGTGTTAGATTATACCAAGAATTCATTGTGGTAACAAAGAATTTTGGATACGAAAATATTTTCAACATGAATTATATTAGTTAGCTTTGAAATATAACTAATGATATATTTCAAACAGTATGAAATGAAGTAAATAATTTAAAATTATATATTTATTTCAGACCCCCGAATAGGCAAAACTATAAAGTAAATTTGGTCATAACCAACTTGTTAAAATGGGAAAACGAAATCACGTGACAACCATATCACAGCCAACATCCATTCGGTAACTCCTGTTCATAGTTGGCCGTGTGACGGAAAATAAAAAAATATTCCTTTCAAATACTGCAGACAGCAAATTAATTTTAACCTTTCTATTAAGATGTGTTAAATAATAATAATAATACTTTAAATTAGATAATTTAGATTTTATTAATCAAAATTTAAACCGCCATTAGCAAAATAAAATGAATAGTGGTTCGTATTTCTTAGGATAGATGGCGCTTCAGTTCTCCACAAAAAGTCACGTGACTACCATCTTTTCAGCCCCCCTAGACTTTATAGTTTCGCCTATTGTTGCATTTAATTTAAAAAAGGCGAAATATTTTCACCTAGAAAACAAAGCGAAATGGTGCTGCCATCTGAAATACAGATGTCAAAAAAATGATAAGATAGTATCACTGTCGCCATCTCTTAGTAAATATAGAAAATTGATAGATAAGAAAAATTATGTGCAACACTGAGTTACAACTAATTATTGTGAAAGAAACTTTTGGTTACCAAAACAATTTATATATTTATAAAATTGATGGTTTCGTACCACCTCAGGCGATAAAACTCAAAAAGGATTCGTTAAATGCCATAAATGTACAACATCAAGAGTTCAAACCCAAAACGTTTTCCGTAAATACCTTTAATGGTAAGAAATACCTTTCCCGTATCTCTTAATACCTGTGCCGATTAAACAACGCAAGAGTACCTTTCAATACCACGATATAGTTGTAAATACCTTTCCGGTATCACTTAATACCTGCGCGGATAATAAAACACAGGAGTACCTTTCAAGGTACTATTAAATACCACGATATAGTTGTAAATACCTTACCGGTATCACTTAATACCTTCGCGGATAATAAAACGAAGGAGTACCTTTCAAGGTACTATTAAATACCATGGGGTCTTTTTAGGTACCTTAACAATACCTTTATTTTTTACAGTGTTGATAGATCACTTTTTGGCTAATAAACACTTTTCGAATAACTACGAAGGCAAAAAAATAAGAATTAAATCTCGTACAGCGAAATTAGAGAACCCAAGTCCATCAGTTCATAATCAGTCGTAGTAGTAATCAATGTAAATGATCATATCGCTTTCGATAATAATCGCGTACATTTATTCGAATTTATGATTATTCGATAAATAGTGCAGCCGCAAGAGGAATAAACTCTTCCAAGCAGTGCGTCACCAGGATTTCAAAACTGGTGGCGCTTAAGCCATAAGCACTGGTCAGGGGCGTCTCATTGAGTGATATGGGGGAGAGGGGGGCTCCCAAAAAGGTTTGTAAAGGCCAATTTTTAAGTTTGAAGAAACTTTTCGCCAAGTGAATTGGAAAAAATCTGAATTTTAGGAAGCGATTTTCGGAATTTTTAGGTGGCGCTTAAGAAATTTTTCAGGTGGCTCAAGCGCCGCCTAAAACACCCTAGCGACGCCACTGCTTCCAAGGCTCAAGAGCCAGATGAAGTCAGGGTCCCGTTACTGACTAGCCTTTTTTAAAAAAGATTTGCCTATATTTTTACGAAGGCTCGTGAGAAATGTCGTGGTTCGAAACATATATTATGGTTAGAAATTCCTTTTTAGGGTTTTAACGCGGCCATAAGGGAATCTGAAATAGATGAAGCCCCAAAAATGTCATTTAAAGGGTTCCAAGTGGAATGCGCACCCATATTTGGGATTTGTGTCTGGCCCGGGGATTTGTGTCGGGCCCGGGGATTTGTGTCGGGCCAAGGGATTTGTGTCGAGCCCGGGGATTTGTGTCGCACCCGGGGATTTGTGTCTGGCCCGGGGATTTGTGTCGGGCCCGGGGATTTGTGTCTGGCCCGTGGATTTGTGTCGTGCCCGGGGTTTGTGTCGAGCCCGGGGATTTGTGTCGCGCCCGGGGATTTGTGTCGAGCCCGTTGATTTGTGTCGGACCCGGGGATTTGTGTCTGGCCCGTGGATTTGTGTCGGGCCCGGGGATTTGTGTCTGGTCCGGAAATTTGCGTCAGGCCCGGGAATTTAGCACCCCGGTAGTCATGGCCCAAACTAGTCAATTAAAAATTACGTAACGATTCTTCATACAAAAATATTTTTCGTCACATGTGATATTTCTTTACTGGATCATACATTAATAATTATTTTATATGTGTATTTCTCATTTATAATAGAGTGATAAATTTTTCTAGACCTGAAACATTATTAACTTATTTTTGAATAATTTCAAAGTTTATGATGCTATTTGCTGGGTGTTAGGTAATTTAGGGGTTGTGAATCTTTCCAATTTTGACTTCAACTATGCTTTAATCAACATTAGGCGGCTTTCTCATTTAGTAACGTGCCAGCGAGCGTGCGTCGCGCGCTGTTATTATATAGAAGCTAGAAAGCCCGGTTATGTCGTGTAGCGCCAATATCAGCAATGTCCGAGTTAAAATATTCATCATTGTTACCCATTTGTTACTAGGGGGGGGGGGGGTGGAGGGTGTGTATCCCATGTCCGCGTTTATCTTTCTCCATAAATAATCGTTTATTTCAACGCGCTAATTAGGCAATACGACTTTGCACTCAAGTATACAGGCAGAGAGTTCTGATAAAAATAATCTTCTCAAATTTCAAACGTCATTGAACGGTTTCGGATTTGGGTTACTGACCTTGTTTATTTTATTTCACTTTGCGGAAGTCAACCTCTTGGTGCGATAGTTTAGATGGTTATAGAAAATTTAAAATTATGCTGCAAAGTGTAAATAAATATCGTTAGTAACTTAGTCAAGCAAGTCTAAAAACTACTATTTGAGAAAAACGAGTTTTTTCTTTCATTTGTATAGTAATCGCAATACTAATCTAATAATGCAAATATACTGTTAAGAGGTTTTAAAAAGAATCAGAAATTAAGTAATAAACCAGACTAATATAAAAACAATAGACGCATTCACATAATGCCTACAGGGAAATATGCTAAAAGGGGCGAAATCCACCCGAGGTACCTTCCTATTTAATAATGTTTGAGTTAGATGGCGACACTATAAAGTTTATGAAAAATAAACGTTTTTAAAAAGTTATTAATTAATTACTAAATTATAGTACTTTAAATTCTTATTAAAAATATATAATTTTTGTAATTTAAATTAACAATTAATTTTAACAGAAGTTAACACTCTCCGCCATAGATGGCACTATAATACGATTTTAAACTATCCAATCAGGGAAGAGAATTTTGTATTTTAAATCTCGACAAAACCGTTCTCCACTAAAAACTGAAAACTTTTAACCAATCGTTGAAAATCTAAATTATGACGTCATGCTGCTATCAGAGCGCCATCTACTAACAAATAACACCATCACCACGTTACCTTATATGAATATTACCCCTTTAAAGTCGTATTTGCCCCTTAAAAACTGTAAATCGATCTATTGAGGATTTTTATTCCAAATTTATTTCAAAAGTCACTTTTTTCGACTTACTAGACTTTTGCTCCCAGGTATTGATTGATAGCTAATTGGTTTTGAAGAAAGCTTCGGATAAACCACTAGTTTACTAAACAATGGGAGGTGTCATACTTCTGGATATTATCTTACTTATGAACGCATAGAAAGTAGGTGTCTTAGAAAACTTCTTATCTCTGTATTACTCTATTTTTGATATTATTATTTATATTGGTTTAGGATATTTATTATAAAAACCCCATTTTAATGTTTGCAAAATATTAATTTAATTCCATTTCAGAATTTTAAGTATTAAATTAATTTCAGCTTCGCAATCGAGTAGAACATCTATTGAAACCCACACACAACGATTTCTATTTGCTGAAATGGCTTAAAGGTAAGATTAAAATATAGTTTTTATTCCATTTTATGAAAACCCTTTTGCAATAATGCATGAATAGTTTCTTCATACCTTTGCAATAATGCACGTATAGTTTCTTCATACCTCTGCAGTAAAGTATGAAAAGTTTCTTCATAATTGTCTACATACCTCTGCGATAATGCATGAATACCGTATCCGATATGAATAACAATTAACGGTCAAAGTCTAATTTTCATTACGTTTCACAGCTCGCAAATTCGATCTTTCGGCCGCTGAAAGTATGCTGAAAGCCGTAAGTGTTTCTTTAACATTTAAATGGCGTATCACAGACTCATTGCGTTAGAAGAGCTCAAAGTGTGAAAGGTGCATTCGTATAAAGTTTGTTTCGCCAGAAAAAGAGGATTGTAACATACATGCACATTATATTTTCTAAAAATCTATTAAACAGCTCAGTTTTCCGGAATTTTTTCAAAATTAAAAATTTTACTCCACATTTATTTATATTTATTGTTTCTACTTGAAATACACGAAGTTCTCAAATACCACATTGAATTGTGGAGTTAATGCCATTTAGTGCAGCCTTCCACAGCAACATGTAGAATTTCAAAATCTGATTTAGTACCTCTAATCAGTTAGTCAAATCAGTTTCGTATTCTAATCTCAAATTGTATCCGATTCATTGTCTCAAGTAATCGATTTGAGCGGATCTGCTATAATTTTTCAGACCATTTTGAATTTTGAGTTAGAAAAAGTATTTGGCATTTTACATTTGGAGTTTCTAGGAAACTATTTTGCATTTTACATTTGGAGTTTCTAAGGAAACTATTTTGCATTTTACATTTAGAGTTTTTAGGAAACTATTTTGTATTTTACATTTAGAGTTTCTAGGAAACTATTTTGCATTTTACATTTAGAGTTTCTAGGAAACTATTTTGCATTTTACATTTGGAGTTTCTAGGAAACTATTTTGCATTTTACATTTGGAGTTTTTAGGAAACCATTTTGCATTTTACATTTAGAGTTTCTAGGAAACTATTTTGCATTTTACATTTGGAGTTTCTAGGAAACTATTTTGCATTTTACATTTGGAGTTTTTAGGAAACTATTTTGCATTTTACATTTAGAGTTTCTAGGAAACTATTTTGCATTTTACATTTAGAGTTTCTAGGAAACTATTTTGCATTTTACATTTGGAGTTTCTAGGAAACTATTTTGCATTTTACATTTGGAGTTTTTAGGAAACTATTTTGCATTTTACATTTAGAGTTTCTAGGAAACTATTTTGCATTTTACATTTGGAGTTTCTAGGAAACTATTTTGCATTTTACATTTGGAGTTTCTAGGAAACTATTTTGCATTTTACATTTAGAGTTTCTAGGAAACTATTTTGCATTTTACATTTAGAGTTTCTAAGAAACTATTTTGCATTTTACATTTGGAGTTTCTAGGAAACTATTTTGCATTTTACATTTAGAGTTTCTAGGAAACTATTTTGCATTTTACATTTAGAGTTTCTAAGAAACTATTTTGCATTTTACATTTGGAGTTTCTAGGAAACTATTTTGCATTTTACATTTGGAGTTTTTAGGAAACTATTTTGCATTTTACATTTAGAGTTTCTAGGAAACTATTTTGCATTTTACATTTGGAGTTTCTAGGAAACTATTTTGCATTTTACATTTGGAGTTTCTAGGAAACTATTTTGCATTTTACATTTTCAGCTTCTAGGAAAATATTTTGCATTTTACATTTTGTGGGTAGAAAAACATTTTCAAAATGCTTTTTCAAAATGTTGTTACTCTGGTACCATCATCGCAGCTCTTGCAGAGAAAGTTCATCTACTATTTACTCCCAAGTAATTATAGATGGCGATACTCAGTGACTCACTTACTCAGAAGCAGACGCACATTCGTTCAGCGCAACCACTTTATTTCCCACGCTGGTTGCGAGGATGGTTTTGAAATATCTACGTAATTAATATTAATTAATAATTAATTATTAATAATTTAGAACTAACTGTGCATTTATAAAAACATTTTGCATTTTAAAAAACCAATTTTCAAAATGCATTTTGAGTTATGGAGAAACTATTTTGCATTTTGAGATATGGAGAAAGTATTTTGCCTTTTGAAAAAAAAAGCATTTTGAACCACCCTGAGAAGTATCCTCGTGGAGAAGAATCCACGTACCAAATCAAGCTCGAGGCAGTTTATAATGGTAGAGATGCATCACGGCATAACATATGCCGCCGCTATTACTAAAACCATAAGCCTATCATAAGGTTCCCATAAGCAAAGGTCTAGGCCAAATTTTTGACGATCACAGCGCGATCGTTTTTAAACTTAGAAACTCGCGGGAGAAATCTCCACCGCTAGGTTCCAGCCCTTAGCACCGTAGCCAAGGCTTATTCGAAATTTTATCGCTTTCAAACTTAAAATTAACACTTAACCTAAAACTGGCTTTTAGAAATAAGATAACTTGTTTCTGAAGGTTTATATTTTTCAAATTTGAGATATAGACGCGTTTTGTGTGGCATTTACAGCCCGAGCGTGGCTGCTCTACCAAGTAAGATAATATTTTAGATGTAGAAATTTTGAAAACGAAGTTGGCGCTAATACCTTATCGTCGTACGTTAATTATTATTATTACTGTTTATTCTTACCCTCGACTCCTGCCTTCTAAAAGCCCCCGTTCTACAACGCAATCTGTTCCGGATCGCCTGGCTTTGGTCTATGCTGAAACCGTAAGCCCCGAAATTTCGACTGAGATCCTTTTCTAACATGCATTGCTTGTTATTTTTATAACTCTAAAACTATTTGTCCCAGGCGAAATCTAAAACCACCACTGGATTCCTGACGTCGGAAACATGTGCCTTTTATATGTTTCGATTTAGTTGGGTTTTTATTAAGTGCTTAATCATTAGTTTAAAAAATTCGATTAGACCTTTGCTTATGGGGACCTTATGATAGGCTTATGCTAAAACGTAGAATGTAGAAAATATACGACGTAGAATAATTTTATAAATTAAAATAAATTAATATTGAAATCAGTATATGTTGTATTTCACCCCGAAAGCTTTTTTTGATAAAGCAACGGGGAGCCTAAGTTGGAATATGTTTCAAGCGAATGACATTAGCATTGCGGGAACAGAGATTACTTATCTCGTAAGGGCTATATTATATACTTATGGCAATATTTTGATTCCATTTGAACTTTCAGGTTACAAAAGTGATAAATAGTTATTAACCTATTTTTTATCTTTGCTTTTCACTTTTACATAGAATCTGAAATGGAGGAAGGATTATCGGGTAGATTATATTCTCGAGGAATTCGAACCACCAGAGGTACATTTCGGGTTTCGTAGTTTCTCGAAGAAGGTATTTATTTATATTTAGGGAAGATGACTTTGATAAGACGATCCGCGGTTACCATGGTTTTATTTCCCCCCTGTCACGAGAGGGGGAATCGTAAGCTTTTGTTAATATAAATTGCAAGGTATATTGGGCAAAATGTCTTTCGGGAAGCATTTGAGCGCCATCAAACGGTAGAAACCTTTAAAAATAGGTCACGTGGTTAAAAAAAAATTCTTTAAAAGTTTACCGTTAAACAGCGACTTCCAGGTTCATTAAATAAATCTTTAAAGAAAATCATACGTAAAATCTTCTGGTTAAGTTACGTTTTTTAATATTTTTACTTTTTTAATAGAAAAAAAGATTTGTTAAACTTAATTTAACGATTATTATTGTGATAGGGATGTTGAGTCTCTTGACTAGAAAATTGTAAAAATATTAAAGACTAGAACACGTTTTTAAAATAGGCTTTGTGAAGCAGCCCCTTCTGTTTTCACCAAGTTCAACCCCGATCGCGGAAGCGCGTTATAGAAGTTGGCAGTGCTTTGACGAATTTCCGGGAACATTTTAACCAGTTAGCTAAGACCCAAACAATTTATGCTACAATAAAAATAATCTCAACATCGTCATTCTCCCCAAGTTCAAATAAATACATCTTGGTTTAACCACATCCAACTTTATTCACGCGCTGTTCGCGCTACAGCGGCCAACCGAATCGCCTTATTTTCATGAACAAGGATTTTCCCGCTAGGTAAATTTTGGCGCTCCAACCTCACAGATATTTTATATTGGCTTCAATGCAAAACGGGTGTTATGAACGCGTCTTATACGCTTAATTTAAAATATCACAACTTTTGCAATTAAATGGTAATAATACATGTTAATTTATTAATATTTACAAGTTTTGACCAAGGTAATTGCGTAAAAATTACAATAATACCATTTTAATATGAATAAGATTGGTCTGTATATAAAAATACAATTCTAAACAAAATATAACCCTAGGGGCGCTCAACTCATACAGATAACTTTGGCTCGTAGGTTAACATAGAAACTTCAACGAATGGGTTGGCCGCTGGCACGTGATAAAAGTTGGCCGTGGTTTAACTTAACTCTGAAACAGGTGATGTTAAAATATGTGCCGTACGGAATTGGCGGAGAGGACAAAGATGGCGCCACCGTGGTAATAAACCCGTCAGGTAATTTGGACGTCAGAGGGTCAGCGCACTGCGCCCAGAAATCGGATTACTTGAAATATTACATCTACGTTCTCGAATATTTGCAACGCTTTCTCATTCAGCAATCCCACAAGGTAACCACAATTCCACGATAAAATATTAATTTTACTTTCGATTTACAAGTACATTCAAGGGAAAATCCACTAAAAAAATTCGCGAACTAAACCAATAAATAAAAATATACACTGATATATTTAGAAAAATACATATCTGTGTATTTTTAGAAATACATAAATCCATATTCCCATAGAACAATTCACAAAAATCCAAAAGCCAAAAGCCAAAATCCGCTAACCATCCAAAAAATACGTAAATACTCGTGAAAAATCCATAATTTCAACGAAAAAACCAAATCTATTATCTTTTCTTTTATTTAATTTAAATCGACAAAATTTGCAAATCCACCCTTTCAATTTTATATTTCCTAAATTTGATGTTGTTCCCAACAAATTAATATAATAAAATATCTTTGTTTTCTGTAACCAGCACAAGAAACTAATCACTACTCAAATTTTAATATTCGACATGGAAAACTTCCGATTGCAAGATTTTGTTTGGAAACCAGGTAAATAGTTTTAAAAATAGTATATATTATATATTATATTTTATATATTTTTATACATATTACATATTATTATATTTTATCCAGAATGTTACGGAGAAGTATGTCAAAAATTCTGTAAAAATTGTCTAATGTACATGAGTCCTAAAGTACTTCGTTTCAGAAATATGGGCTTCCAAAAATTAAAATGTCAAAAATGTTAAATCAATTTTTTAGGAGATGGTTGGTAGTTGTATCTTTTGTTTTGATAATCAAAATCATTCGCGATGACCAAATTTTCTTTTTAACTTTAATTGGAACAGTATCAATACTTTAAAATAGCGCAATAATTAACTTTTCCCGCTTGTTATATTTTTTGTTTTCACTGATAAAAACAACTGATCATTTTATGAAACCATTTGGTTCAGGGAAGGAAAAGGTTCGTCAGTTTTTAGGCCTATTGCCCGAGTATGTTTTTAATTACTTTAAATTTGTTTAGGGTTTAGCTTTTTTGGCTACACTTTTCATTATGGACTTTTCTACCTTTTCACGTGTTTTCCCATTCTAGGCTTAAAATAAACACACCAACAAAAACATTTAATACTTTTATTCCTCCATGACGTCCTTGAAAAACTTAAATGTTTTTCGAATCGTGTGCCCGGCGCCTCGGCCACAAACACAACCGCCCACAAAGTTCCGTCGCAAGGGGTAAAAAATGTACCGACCAGCATTCGGGAGTAGCATTAATTAATAGATGTAGTTCACGGCATGCTAAGCATGTCCATGGAACTAACTACGCTTAGGAGCCCTTCGCTTGAGCTAGAGGTCGGCGGAACGAATAAATTAACCGGCAAAATTTCGATTAACCATAAAATGTTTGGTTAACTGTTTTTATGAACATTTTATACGAATAAACAACGATTTAACATGTAAAAATAATCAGTTTTTTCGTACATTTTTTGGATAATTTGCGGTTATGAATAAAAATAAATAATTGGATAATTTCTTATTCAAACGCCGATCTCTAGCTTGAGTCCTTACCCGTATAAACGGGCTGCCTAATAATAATATTATTATATTATATAATATTCCAATTATCTATTTCAGTTTCACTATGCCTAACCTTGCTCTGTTATAATTTATATACACCTGGCCTTGTTTATACCAAAAAATTGGCAATTTCGATTATCATTTCCATTATATTTTTTCCCGCGCCTCCTGGAGAATAGCCAATGACAATTCGGTCTATCTGTATCTCTCTCTCTCTCTTTTTCTCGGAGAGAACGCCAATTATGCTGACAAGGAGACTACCCGAGGTGTTACACACCGATTTTGTTCAAACTCGAGGGATTGGTAAACCTTCATGTAACTTGAAAAATCCTAAAGGGATTTTATTCAATGGGCAACGGTTTTGCCACAGGAACGAAAAATATTTTTGACAACATAAAATAACATGGAATTTTGACCGATTTCCCTGTGAAAAAAAATTTAAAAATTGATCAAAATGTGACCAATTTTGATTTTTTTCGTCAATTTTTATCAATTTTTTTATAATTTTGGTATTTGAATTTTTTTTTTCAATTTTGTAAAATGTTTCACAGGGGGGACCCTTGGAATCGGTCAAAATCCCATGTTATTTTCAAAGGGAAAATTTCCATTTTATGTTGCCCATTGAATAAAATCCCTTTAGGATTTTTCAAGTTACATGAAGGTCTACTAATCCCCCGAGTTTGAACAAAATTGGTGTGTAACACCTCGGGTGGTCTCCTTGTGAGTCCTCATTAGCTCTTCTCGGTCAAATTGAACAGTTACATTTAGAGCATCATAAAAATCGATTATTTAAGGGTGTATATGAATAAATTCATGATAATACTGGAAACGTGATTGGCGGGTAATGTTGAAAAGAGCTAATGTTAAAGAAAATCGAGCGAAAACAAGTGTATGCGAAGAGCGACTCACCAATTGGCCGAGAAGAGCTATTGACCACTCGGTTTCACTGTGGCTCTCTCTTCGGGGTTACAGCCTAACAGATTCGTCATTGGCTATTATCTGGCCAATTGAATAGCGGCATTTAAAGCGTCATAAATATCAATAACATAGAACTGCCTCTACGAGTAAATTCATGCAAATATCGTTATGAATGTGTATAAGTTATTACTTTTTTATGATACATTTAAAGTGCTTCTATAACTTTTTAAATTATGTAACTTTGTTTCTATTTTCGATAGCGTTCGATTGGTTTACCGATCAGCTGAAGGTTTTCGAGGCGTATTACCCAGAACTCTTGAAAAAAGCTTTCATTATAAACGGTAATGTCATAGATTTAGATTTTTTTCAAAACACGGAATTCAGTAACATGAAGCCACGAACCGGCCAAAGCAAAAAGATCCTAAATTTCTGGAATTTCGACTCTTAAGCAGACGCTTTGTGATTTATCGCCTGCTTAGCAGACGCTTTGAGGTTTAACGCCTGCTTAGCAGACGCTTTGAGATTTATCGTCTGCTTGCAGGAACTTGGTGGTTTATCGTCTGCTTGCAGGAACGAAAGTCCAGCAGTTTCTGAACTTCTCGAGTTGGCCGCTACGTGGCTCTATGTACAACTAAAAGGCTAGGTATTATCGAATTAGTTTGAAGGCTCGAAGACCTATCGGTACGAGCTATTAGTAAGTTTTTTAATTTCTTCAAATTTGTTTAGGGTTTAGCTTTAATATCCCTTTTCATTATGGACTTATTTACTTATTCGCCTATTTTATCATCCTTTACAATGCAGTCCATAGGTGGTTCCTTTTAACTTAACATGAAGGCGATAAATACGAACAAAAACAAGTTTGTCTCAAATAATAAAATTAAAATTGTCCAATTAAAAATAAGCGTTATTTTTCTTACGTAAGTGCAGTTTTTCATTAGCCGTGGTTACTCCGTAATAAAGCTGGAGGTGTATATTAAGATCGTTATCTACATCTTTATTTACATCTAAAGACGAGTAAAAACTCTCGTAGAGTTGTCAGTCCATCTCAATGAGCTATGAATTACATATTAATTTTATATTCATATATGTAAAATTTCTTGACCGTGGTTTGTTATAAAATAGTTAAAATCTTTTTATTTTAATTATTATGATTATATCCAGAACAGTCGCGACGTGTTCCTATTTTACAAATTTAGAAACTGCGGGAAAAATTTTAAGCAATCGTGTAATCAACTAACATTTCTCTACAAGTGTAAAAATACTAAAACTACCCCAACTACCATCCACGTAAAAACCAAGCTCACTTCACCAAAATTTAAAAAGTGCCAACAACTTATTTTCCAACTTCATCTCACAACGGAATACCAAAGGCTAAGAGATAGATTTCCAGACCGCGGACTTTCTTATTTAGAAAAACAAACTAAAAACTTAGATGAAAAAAGATAATTTAAAAAACAAGACTTATAGTGAAAAATCAGTTTGTAGAGTTGAGATAAGCCGGAACGCGGTAATAAATATCTCTGAAATACAACTATCTGAAAAAGAGATAGTTGTACTATCAAAAGGTTTTATATTTTACACCAGCTCAAAAAAAACTTAGATTTGATTGATGTATGCGCCAAAACAGAAAACCAACTTAAAGCAAGTGGCGGCTCTATCTTTGCAACCTGTGTTATGAAAGGCCACTGTTATTAGAGAAAAATAGACTATACTGGAGAGCGGGGTGCCATCTATTGATGGCAAAGGAAGCTAAAATTAAAAATAGCCAAATGATAAACGTCGTCAGAGAGCCATTGTAGAGCTGTGGCGGACTGGGTCTAATATTATTGGTTTCCAGGAGACAAAGGGCCCCAGCCTTAACAACTATAAAGCTATCATGTTTAAGGGGGCCCACTTCATGAACGGTCCATGGGGCCCACTTGCCATCGGGCAGGTTCACTCTATCGCCAGTCCGCCACTGTTGTAGAGTATTATAGTTAGACAGCTTACACTCTGTTTAATGGAGTTTAACCTAAATTATATATTTCCCGTGTAAAAATATTGTTTATAATTGCTGTAATTTATGTTATTGACCAATTTACAAACGATCATATCAACGCGAAGGGTATAAGGAACGCCTTTTTGATTTCGACAGAAAAACAAAATATAAATATAAATTTAAAAAGTATAATCAGAAACATTACAATCAATTTTAATAAAATAATAATAATAATAGTAATCAGCTAGGCTAATTAAAAACCGACTCAAAATAAATAAAAATAATGAAACCGACATCGTTTAAATATTGACGTGTCACGTGTGAATGCAAAATATCTTATATGGGTCAAACAAAAAGAAAATTGAAAGTTTGATAAGAAGAACAGTAAAAGCGCATCATGAAGGGTGATAAATATTATGATATTGCAAACCACATATGGACGACTAGGACAAAATTTTAACTTTGATAATGGAGATATTGTTTTTAAAGAACAACATTATTTTAAAGGGGGTTTTAAAGAAACGTTTGCTATTAAGGAGGTATTTAACTTTATATAAAGGTGAAATTTTCAATAAAAACTGGGGTCAATTAAAAAGTAAAATCAAACGAGGATGTTTTAAAAAAAATTATGTATAGAGAAAAGTTAAGAGAGATTTTAACACATTATTGATTTTTATTTAATCCGTTTCTATGTGTATAACAGAACGTCAAGGGGTCTCCAACCCGAAAGCTAGTGAAACCATTTTTAAAATGAAAATATTTTAATAAACTAAAATTTTAATAATACATCCTTCTATACAAAAGGTTAAAAAACATCAAACTATTTACAATGGATAAAAAAAAACATCCCCGGCTAAATAAGCGACGCATGTGGGTATTTTATCGGATATAATAAATTCTGACTCGTAAAAACTTCAACAAGTGTAGACGTAATTTTAATGTATATAATGTACACTCTACAAGTTTTCCGTACACAATTTAGAAAAGTTGCTTAATTTTTCCTAAATATTCTTGGTGCTCGTGAACGACAAATATCATAGAGGAATTATAGGGCTGGAGCCGAGTTCTAAACACATTTTAACGCGCCACCGTTATGCCAGTAGTAGTGTGGGGGTTGACATAAAAGGGGGTAGAAACCCAGTGTTTTTTCGGCGTATTTGGTATTTAGCGTCCCCTTTCCGCTATGTTTTAAACTCGTATGGCGGGGAATTCTACGTAACTGTCAACTGACAAACCCTTCCGTATTCTCAATTGAAAATGGGCTCGTCCTCCAAATTTTTGCTTTCAAAACTGGTATCATCCGTAAATCCGCTATAGTTTTAGTTTTATTTTCTTCAGTCGGAAAACTCGACACAATTTCAGAAATGTAGCAAAGGCCACAAAAAATATTTGTCGTCTACTGCTACTAGTGTTCCTTCCGAGCAATTATTTAGTGGGGCAATGGGCAAGCATAATTTTTGATCCCCTTCGCAACCGACTTAGAGGAGAAACAGCAGAAAAGCCAGTGGCGTAAATAACACCCCGGCAGACTCTGCAATGCGAGGTGGGGGGCTTCCATCGAAGGGCCCCCAAATTGAGTATGGGACTGTGTACAGTCCAACCGCGAGAAGCCTCGTCTAGTTTTTTCTCTTGTCAGCTCAAGTTAATGTTTTACTTGCTTCAAATATTTCTTTATGTTTCAACAGGCGCCCCCAAAACTTTCTAAATAAAACCACAATAACCATCTCATAAATATCCAAACAACGTACATAATGAAAGTAACATACAGAAGTTTCAAAAGTATCGAGACACGTGTTTTATAGCAGATCATTAAACCTTGCAAATTAATAACTAAGTTGTGTTTCTGAATTTAAAGTTTTTAAGGTAAGGCTAATTCATTTGCATAATATAATCGCTGGCCTGGGTAGTTTTGGTCTAGAAAATCTAAAATTTCAACTTATGAATTTGCTTACATTTCACAAATGACAATGCTAATTGAACGAAATAATATGGACTCCATTTAGAACGATACACTCAACCGAAATCAAAACGAGTCATATAAATCCCGTCTTTATATATTTCAATGAAATGAGGCAAACAGTAACACATGCATTCGGTGAAGCTACACTCCTTTAAAAATTAAAAACCATTCTCATTTTATTATTGTGGATTTGTGTATCTTAAATTCATAAACGACTCTAAAGACTAAAATACACTTCGTATGATAACTGTTGTTACTGTTAATGCCTTAATGACATTCGTGACTGATTACTCACTTTACATTGGGGGCTAAGCTCCTAGACCCCCGTTTCGTTTCTCTTTGCCCCCTCCAACTTCTAAAACGTTCCTACGCCCCTGAAATGAGGAGGGGAAGGGAAGGCAATGTCTCCCCAAAACTTGAAAGTACATCATTCCCCCCCCCCCTCCATCTTGAAACGATGAAACCGTGGGAATTTTCAAACAGAAGATTTCATTTTTACCCTACTTTATTGAATAAACAAAAACATGAGTTCCCTACGAGATAATAGTAGCTATGATTTTTTATTATTATTTTACATTAAGTCATCTAGATCGTGATTCTGGTCGAACTTGGGCGTCTGAACTCCAGACTTCCGAGATCTACCAGAACCTTTGCTTTTGATGCTCCAGACGCTGATTGCCGTCATTTATCTTAATCGTTTTACTTAGGGCTTAAAGCCAATTTTAAGCGCTTTATATATTTAACATGCAAGTACGCAATAAATCTAATTGTAGAAGGCGATACACGTTAGCCCTAACTCTAGATGGCGATAATCGCGACTCGGCCTTGATGATTATAAGGGACCCCAAAACAGTTTCGCGGGAGGACCCCGAACCCATAGCTACGCCACTGAGAAAGCTACTATTTTTAAAATATAATTTATCAAAAACAAATTTTATATTCTAAATAAATAAATGTGGTGGATTTTATTTCTCTTTAACTTCATTTGAATTGCTTGTATTTAACTTTAATTAATACTAAACACACTGGAACCGATCGGTTCTAAATTTTAAGAACCCGATCCGTAACCGTAACCGATAAAGCCAAACTTTAGGAACCGGAACCGGATCCGGAACCGAGATAGTCCAAAAAAGTGGAACCGTTGCATCCCTAATAATTACCATTTATGTACAATAGTTTATTTCGATTACAATGATGTGACAGAAAGCTTAAAAAATTTGATAACAATGATGCGGTAAAAAGCTTGTAAAAATAATTTATCCAAGATACAAGCAGGCCAGCGAAATATTTCTTAAACCCACATCTCTACCACGGCCAACTTCGATCACGCGCTGTTCGCGCTACATCGGCCAACACTTTCGTCGAGTTCAGCGCCACGCTCGGTTTTTATATTTTCTTCAATGTAAAAACTATTCTAAAAATAATAGACGGCTAGGGGCGCTCACGTCATACACATCTTTTGCTCATAGGTTAACACAGAAACGTCAACGAATGAGATGGCCGCTGTAGCGCGAGAGATCGAAGTTGGCCGTGTCTCTACCCAGCAAACACAAAATCGTCCTTTGATTGACGTCACACTCGGATCTTTCCTTCGTCCGAAGGACGCCCCAAATCCGCGGTTGACAGTGTTGGTGTCTAAGGCTCTAGTCGGCGCCATATCGTGGGATTCTCAAAAAAAAACCGCGGTTGACGTCGGTCGGACGTTAACAGACGCCCAAATCATGGACATTTTATAACAACCTTTGGGTTAACCATATTGTCAAAATAGTCAACTAAATAGGTACTGAAAGTTCCAGTACACAATTCTAAAGCATCAATTATTTGTAATAAAATCAGAAACGACTCAACATCTTTGATTTCGGGAAGGGCTTGTTTCACAAAATTATTTTCAGCCCTGCTCTTCCCATAAATCCGTAGAACTGCACTTTGTTTTCCATCTTCTATTTCAAATGACTTTCTAACGTAGCCTCCTTCTAAATTAATTTGCGAAAAAGTGTCAGCATTAGATAAATATAAATAATAATGAAATAGTGCGAGAGTTAAATTAAGTTACGAAGTTATTTAATAAATGAGAACTATTCTAATATTTAAGGATTAGTTAATATAAAAACCAAACACATATGGCTGGTCAGGCCACAAACTACACATATTTAAATAACAATCCAAGTTTGTTAACAAAAGTTCTAGTCAGGTATAAATATAATTGTTAAATAGTTACAACGGTTTCCATCTGGAAAAGCACTCGGTCCGATATCGTCCGGCAACTACACAAAGGGCATTTTGCCCATCCCAACAGGGCGCGCACAAATCACATCTTGTCCGTATCACCGTGAACTCAATTCTTGTCCAAAGTCTCGCGCGCGAAAAGGTTTTAACCCTGTCGGGCACAATGGGTCACCACGTGACCATTTAGCGCGCGAAAGTGTCCGCTCTCTATTTTTCTATTGCAACACTGGTAGCAACTCGATGGAAAGTTTTAGCAGCGTCACTGGTAATACCCTTTATATTGACCATTGTTAGAAGCAAACGAAGTATTTTTAAATATTGGGGAGCGAACATAAAGAATATGTACAAAATACGTTACAGTGTGCTATTCTGGCATGGGCTCTTCCAAATTTGCAATGGTAGTACCATCAGGTATTTCAGAAACTGATACATTATCATTCTGATACTGTAATTATAATTTTAAATTTTAAAAATCTTATGTTAATCATTAATTCGCGTAATATAAAAAATGGTTAACTGACCCACCATTAACTGAAGAGATTCCAACGTTTCTGTAAAAGGTATAGGACATCAGGATGGTCATTTGTTGGACCTTGACCATTTACAAAATGTTCCGAACACACATAATGAGTATATTGTTCGGAGGCGTAGCCAGGATTTTGTTTCGGGGGGGCACACCATTGAAAAAAAAGTAAAAATATAAAAATATTTGTACGTACGACCATACGTTTCGGGGGGGCATGTGCCCCCTGTGCCCCCCCCCTGGCTACGCCACTGATATTGTTCTATTTTTGATATACTTAAATCATCATATCGTCCGCACGCGGAAATCCAGCGTTTACATTTTCCTATATCTTTTTTAGGCCGAGGAAAGGGAATGAAAACTATGTTTTTTCCACAAGGCTTAACGGTTTTATCAGTATTACAACCACGACCAACTTTGATCACGCGCTGTTCGCGCTACAGCGGCCAACACATTCGTCGAAATTCCGCGAGCAAGGATTTTCCCCCTATAAACTGTACTATAATGTAGGAGGCCACGCTCGGTTTTTATATTGGCTTCAATGTAAAAGCTATTCTAAAAATAATAATCCGCTAGGGGCGCTGACGTCATACACATCTTTTGCTCATAGGTTAACACAGAAACGTCAACGAATGAGATAGCCGCTGTAGCGCGAGATATCAAAGTTGGCCGTGATTACAACTTAGCGAGTACTTGCATTGCTTTCTAACCATTTTAAGACAATTTCGAGGCGATCTAAATAATAATAAATGGCGTTTTACGCTAATTACACTTTTAAGACTTTAAATACATTCAATAAACATTATTAATCTGCTACACCGGCCGACACGAAGCATCCATTTTATTTTTAACGGAAACGCATTTGCTTGTAACCTGAATGTTCTCCAAATTGCAACCCCCCTCACTCAATGGTAAAGATAGCTCGGTTATACAGTGGAAGGCAGCCGTTAACCTGTCCCCTTATAAAATGTCCATGCCCAAATGTCCGGTTTGTCTAGAGCCTATGAACATCCCTAGGACGATCCTAGGAATGTCAGCTGGATGATTAATAGTTCATCTATAGGATATCCGTGTGTGAGGCTACGGCCAACTTCGATAGCAGCGCATGATCGAAGCTGGCCGTGGTGAGGCCAAAGACGTCCCTGGGATTAATTTTGCGCCAGCAAGGACGTCTCAGCAGGGTTCGTACAGAACCTTGATATCCTGGATAAGTCAGGGATCTGTAAAATGGAGGTATAATGTCAGGGATTTAAATAAATTCGTAGAAAGTCGGGGATAGGTCAGGGATTTTAGTTAGTCAACCGAACCCAGCATAAACAAAGAACTTTTAACTAAAATAATTAAAAAATGTCCAAAAATATAAACAAAAAGGTCATGGATATTGTCAAAAATTGGTCAGGGATAACCTGGAAAAGTCAGGGATTTTATATCAGAAATTTTTGTACGAACCCTGCACAGGGACGTTAATTACTATTTAATATTACTGAAAAATAATTTATTCACAGTTAATTTCAAATTTTCAGTGAAACTTTATGTAATAATTTAAAATATGAAATACATACAATTGTGAATTACAAAAAATATTGCAAACCATACATATTTTCTGCAATTTTAATTTTGAAAGCTATATATATTAATTTATTAATGCATTTCAATAAATTATCGCTTTATAAATTTGAGCTTTAAGTGAACCCTTGACTGAGAGTGAAAAATAATAAAATGTAATGGGCCAAAGTGAACTTTGAAAACAGTGATCGTTCCGCTACTTTTCAAAGAGACCACCCCCAAACTTACTTTTGGAGTTACAATTTGGCTAAATAAACTACTGCTTTATGAATTAGGGCTTTGAGTGAACCCTTGAATGATATTGAGCAATAATACACCCTAAAAGCAAAATAACAAAACGTTGTTGGCCAAAATGAGCTTGGAAAACAGTGAACTCTCCGTTACTTTCAAAGAGACCACCCCAAAACTTACTTTTGGAGTTACAATTTCACTAAATAAACTACTGCTTTATAAATTAGGGCTTTAAGGGAACCCTTGAATGAGAGTGAAAAATTATACACCCTAGAAGCAAAATAATAAAAAGTTATTGGCCAAATTGGACCATGCAGGGACGTCCTAGTGACGATTTGTGTTTACTGGGTACTGATCAAGTGATTATCTTTCCCATAGCCCATGAGAGATGTCATACTATTTTTTATCTTTGAGGCACCAATTTCCAAATTTTATTAAACGGTAAAGCCCTTAATAGTTGACAATAGTTAACAATCATTAAAATACTTAATAATAATAATTGATACTATATAATTAATTTACTGGGAATTTTTACCTCTCCGAGGGGACAAAGTCCCCTAGGAGGGGTAATACAACGACCGTGTCTGTCTGTGGGTCTGTGGGTCTGTCAGGCCTGCGAACGCGTTCGCATTTTCGGTGCAAAGTGTAATCACTGCGTACGCAGTTTCTCGAGATCTCTGCAGTTTCTCGAAGGGTTGGCAAAACCACAGTGTGACGGTGAGAGTTAACGGAATCATTTGCGGTTTGGTTTGGAATGTGTGTTTTCGCTCACCGTCGTGACGGTTCGGTGTATTAAGTTTTTGTAATGTTTATGCGTAGGTTGTGAGTGTTGAGTTTGTTGTGTTTGTGTTCTGATGGTTGTGCATGTTGAGTCTATTGTGTTTGTATGGGCGTTTTCTCTCCAACTTCTTCCTAATGACTTTGGGACGGACCGAGTGCTGAGTGTAATGCTACCTCTCAACGTCCAATGGCAGGGTTTCCACTAGTTGTACACGTTATTCGTCTTAGTATCAATTTGCGATCGCATCGGGCGGGACTTGAACCCGGGACCTCCTGCTTGACAGGCGGACGTTCTACCACAGAACCACCGACACTTGTTACGCTTTATTGAAAATTAGACCTTCAGCTTTATCGGAAGCGTATTTAATAGAGTACGAAATTTTGGTTTAATTGAAATAGAATTGAAATTGAAATTATTGCATCGAAGAAATTCTAATTTAGCGTTTCTCTATTGATTAAAAACAAATGCGCCACCCAGGTTTCGAATCCAGGCCATTCGGCTTGGCAGTCGAGCGCTCTACCACAGAACCACCGATAGCTGCTTAGGTTCACTGAAATTAAGACACGCATCGTTAGCATAATAGGTAATAAAGTCTTTTTTTATTAATGAATTTATGAAGGCCTAATCTGGTTTTTTTACGAATGAAATTTTAAAGGTTAAATCTTGTTTTAGCGCAGTCAGCCGAGATTAGAGGGTTAAAGGGTAGACCCTGTGGGTGGTCCACTTTGTTAGTTTTTTTGTTATTTATTTACGGGTATTCTTAAAGACCTATTTATAGTTGTGTGTATTCAAAGGAGATAATTTAACGTTAATTGCTTTAAGAGCTGGCGGTTAGTCAAGTGGCTCTCGGTGCTTTGTTGATGGTAAGGTTTTTGCTTCTTGTAAATATATTTGGTGTGGATATTTGGATATCTACGATTTCTAACGCAGTCAATGATTTCCTGGGTGTGCGAGTCATTATATGATATTGGAAATTGGACGGCATTGGTCTTTTTCATGCGGTATGTGTCACAACGTCAACTGGAAGTCTACGAGCGTTGAAATAAAATGAGCGTTAAAGATGCGGCAAGTATTTCGTAAGCGAGAAAAATACAAATACCATCTGTAGATATTTCTTTCATTAAAATTTGCTTAGTATTATATTCAACTGATAAACATGTACTGTAAAAAGGGTTAAATTCAATTGTGCATTGTTTTAGTAAGTCTAACTCGCTGTTGTAACTACTTAATTTATAATATTCTGAATAAATTAAACTCGATTGTTTCGTCTCAATTATTTAAATTAAAATTAAAATTTTATACCAGGCAGGGTTTGAACCGAGAAAACGTTTTTCGTAAATAACTCTGAATTGCGGAGATATCTTTGGGGATCGTGTCGAGAAATTAATACCACTAGGGGCCATTCTTCCGAGGAGAGGTATATTTTGGCTTGCCAACTTGTTTATACTGCAGCTCTTAATCGTGTTACATTCAAGCTTGCGTAGGCATAAATTTTTAGAAAGGAAATACATTAATTAAAAAAGATTATGGTTATTTTAATAAACAATGTACACATTATTAAAAGCAGCTCAACCAAATTAACCTATAACTTTAATAAAAATGTTTAGTAAAACAGTTAGTTCTGTGATAGCTTACATTAAATATGAGAAACTAATCGACCCAGAATACGTACAGGGGTGCAAAGGCTTAAGTTTTTAAATGTTGATTAATGATTACAATTAATTTAAACAAGATTATGGTTATTTTATTTTTTAAATAATTATTTATGCATAATTAAATGCACCACAACCAAATTTATTTACAAATTATACGTTTATTAACACTGAAAAGATTTAAAACTTTTAAGGCGGCACCGACTAAAACTTTTATTTTCAAACTCCAGATTGGGGAGCGGGAAAGCCATTGTCACAGTCGGTATATAGCCAGTTGTCATTTTTAATCATTCTACGGGAATTTTTCTACATATCATTGTTAAAACAAAAATTAAAACAAGTTGGCAAGCCAAAATACACCTCTCCTCGGAAGAATTGTCCCTAGTGGTATTAATTTCTCGAGGTAAACCTTAACTCTAAATTGCGGAGATATATCTTTATTTGTTAAAAATGTTATCCCAGTTCTATCCCGCCCGGTATAAAATGTTTATTATAATTAAAATAATTGAGACGAAACGACTAATTTTAATTTATTCAGAATATCATAAGTTAAGTACTTACAACAGTGAGTTAGACGTACTATAACAATGCACAATTGAATTAAACCCTTTTTACAGTACAAGTTTATCAGTTGAATATAATACGAAGCAAATTTTAATGAAAGAAATATCTACAGAGGGTATTATAACGACCGTTCGCTTTTTGGTTTATAATTTTAACGGAATCGGGCCGATTTTAATTAAACGATAGTATATCGAAATTTTGTTAAAAGAATATTCCCTAATATATTAAACTTATTATTTACCATGGTGAATATTAGTAGAAATTATGTTTAATTCAGAGAAAACGGCATGGTATTAGAAGATAAAACATATTTTATACAAGACGTTTCGAGCCGAGGCTCTTCTTCAGTCGTTCGTTAGTTTTAATAAAATATGTTTTATCTTCTAATACCATGCCGTTTTCTCTGAATTAAACATAATTTCTACTAATATTCCCTAAGGCCGCACGATAAATTTACGAGAATAATTTCCCGTCGCCGTTATATCGAAAATTTATTTGATTCGGGATTGCCAGAACTGTAATGTTGTGGGCGAGTGATTAGAAAATAAAATAACAACCAGAATTATGCAAAATTATAAATGTTTATTTTTATTCAGAACAGTCTATGGAACGTTCTAGATTTAACTTTCATCAATAGCCCAACAATATATATCTCGTCTACGTAATTGTACAGAACTGGTACTCAAGTGTCTAAAACTAGATTTTTCTTGGTTCATCGTGATTGAACAATAAACCAAAACACACTTACACTTAAGTAAATATCATAAATAATACTGAGTAATTTTAACTAAATTCAAACTACCTAACTATAAACTGTCTTAATTAACAGCTGAGAGCTGTTCGCCACTAATTACTTCCAATCTACTTAATTAGCCTCACAGGTTGAGTTGATAATTTCAAGGGTATAATTAGGTTATTCCAATTCAAAAAATAATAACAATCAATTTTATCTTACAGCTGACTTGAGTTAGTTCACAATTACTTTAACACTTTCAGTCTTAAACACGCACTGTTCATACACTTAAGTCCATTCACTCACGTTCCAAACGCGAAACACAATTTAACTCTGTTCTTGACCACCGAAGACCGAACATACTAATTTTTTGACCCGTCGAGATTTGACTAAAGTTCGAAAAATTGAAGAGATTATATTTTTTACCCGGTTTGATTGATAGTTCTCCCCACGGCGGCGCTATATTATTACTTTGATATAGTTTCCGCGGGAGTTTTGAATAATTATCCTTTTTCTAAGCGTTATTAAAAGGTAACATTGAACTACTTTTTGTATTTTAACGACATTTTGTTAAGAATTAAACAAAAATTTAAAACAAAACTAAAAACCGTACCAAAGAATAAACAAACAAAGTTCAATAAACAATATATACAGATATTGTATTAATCCGTTTAGTAAATAAACCCGCCTTATTATAATGGTTCCTTTACTTTAATATTTTCCCTAAGGAAGTCAATGGCTCGGCGGTGAACTATCCGCATTGTTACAATGCGATACGAGTTCAATTCCTGATCACGATCAAATTTTACATTAAAATACTAAAATATTTAATTAAATATAAGATTAATATAATCTTTAAATATTTAATTAAATATAAGATTAATATAATCTATAAATATTTAATTAAATATAAGATTAATATAATCTATAAATATTTAATTAAATATAAGATTAATATAATCTATAAATATTTAATTAAATATAAGATTAATATAATCTCTAAATATTTAATTATATATAAGATTAATATAATCTATAAATATTTAATTAAATATAACATTAATATAATCTATAAATATTTAATTAAATATAAGATTAATATAATCTATAAATATTTAATTAAATATAAGATTAATATAATCTATAAATATTTAATTAAATATAAGATTAATATAATCTATAAATATTTAATTAAATATAAGATTAATATAATCTATAAATATTTAATTAAATATAAGATTAATATAATCTATAAATATTTAATTAAATATAAGATTAATATAATCTCTAAATATTTAATTAAATATAAGATTAATATAATCTATAAATATTTAATTAAATATAACATTAATATAATCTATAAATATTTAATTAAATATAAGATTAATATAATTAACAAATATTTAAAATGATGTAGAATAAATTATACTACCTAACGTTATAACTTTGTAAAGGACATTCGCCAAAGCTGTTTTTTAGAAAAACACCGTAATTTAGCAAGCGTTGGTGGCTGAGGGGTTAGAGTAAATCTCTTGCAGACCCGGGTTCGATTCCCGGCCGGCGCCAACGAATTGCCAATTGATACTAAGACGAGTACCGTGTACAATTGGTGGAAACCCTCAGACCCTGCCATTGGACGTTGAGAGGTTGAATAGCACTCGGTCCGTCCCAAACTCATTAATAAGACGTTGGAGAGAAAACGCCCATACAAACACAACAGACTCAACATCCACAACCATCATTACACAAACACAACATTCACAACCTATGCATAAACATTGCAATAAAGAAATATCCAATCAAGCTGAATTAAAACTGTCGCGACGGTGCACGTTGACGAAAAAAAGACAATCCAAACCCAACCGCAAATCAATCCGTTAACGCTCACCGTCACACGGTGGTTTTGCCAACCTTTCGACTTCGTTCCCTAATTCCAAGCAATTGCGAACGCGGATTTCGAGATAATGCGTAGCAATGATTACACTTTGCTACACAAATGCGTACGCGTTCGCAGGACACAGACACCCTGACAGACAGACAGACAGACAGACACACAGACACGGTGATTGTAAAACCCCTCCTAGGTTACATAGTACCCTCGGAGAGGTAAAAATGAAAGATTTCCAAAATTCGAGGCACGAGCGAAACGTTTAGATCAGTCTTTCTGAGTACGAGGTCTCTTGTCTAGTATCCTGCACAAAAAGTCCATTGATATGGCAGGGTAGTAATAGGACCAAGTTAGCTCCACCCACTTTTATTGCTTCGCTATATACTACCAAATAACCATATAGTAATAATTGGTCTAACCCCTGCCTGCCCATTTCATCCCTGTTGGTCCGCCCTCACAACTTGGAGGAGAGAAGGTTTTCTCTCCTCCGGGGGGAAATGGTAGCCCTCGTCTGAAATAGCGGCAAAAGATCTGTAAGAGGGAAAAGCCCCGAAGAGGAGACTACGATATTGCATTCAATTTTACATTTCTCCCCGAAAATAAGGCATTTCAAATAAGAAAGCAAAACGTGAAATCGGTAAAACTATGGGTAGCTTACAGGGCAGCGTAGAGCGGGCCCGGGACCGGGAAAACAATTTCGGGCCTCAAAAAAAGACTTTATAAGTATTAATAACTGTACTTTTAAGGTTAGAAACCGTACCGGATTTTACGACTTTTCCCGCGAACTGGTTGGCGAAATATTTTGCTATATTGTTCGATATTTTTAGAAACTGAGTGTCGGGGACGTTTGAAACCTGTAAATCCCAATTTAGAAAAAAATTAATTCGTGATTTATGGTGGCTACTGGGCCTTTTGACTTCCCCGGGCATGGGAAACAACTTGGTCCTCGTGGTACAAGGACATTTGATTCGTTTGAGTGTAAACGCTTCCACATCGGTGTTAAAAATACGATTAATTTGTGTACGTAATTAAAAAACTCATTATTTATGTTATTTTCTGAAAATAAATGAATGTAGTAAAATTTAAATGTAAACTAAAATCTAGGAATGTAAAAATAATCCCCGGAAGAAATATATTTTCAAATTCACTTGATTCTCCTAAGAGCAGGGTGATTTTGGGCCCATTTTGCGCCTAACCAAATATTACAATGTTTCGTTTGCACCCCCTTGAGTTGTAAAAATGGGCCTTCTAAAAATTTGGTGGCCTGGGTTATCAGTTTCAGTCGCTTACCTTTTTCAATATCCACCCTCTCAAAACTATTTTTTTAGTTCAAACTTTATTCCATAAATTACAATTTCTACAAAATTCGCAATTCATTTATTTTAACTATAAACATTAAGCTATCTCGATGTCTACTGTGGGACAGTAACTGTTAACTTAATTATTTCAATAGTTCGTTGAAAACCGATTTGGACTGGCCGCTCTGAGTGGTTTGCGCCATGGTCTCGGCGGCCGATCAAAAAAATAGAAAATAATGAACACGCAGTAAAAAAAACTGTTAAATATAAAATATTAGATATATCTCTAAATTATTTGGAGAAATAAAATAGTGGCCATCTTATAGTAGCAAACAAATTTAACTAGGAATTGGCTTAATGATAAAACTAAATGTATGGCTTATTAAATATATCCAGAATATAATTTACGCATTTCACGCGTTGCAACAGTTCCTTCAATTTTTGTAAATCGAAGGCCTACTGCTTGTACGATTTTCGTAAATCCCTACAATCATATTGCGTAATTCATCGCGTATGTAACATCCTTTGTATAATATAGCATCTCCACACATAAGGTTTCGACGAATGCTTGTTTTAAAACCCATTACGACAGTAACTAGCGTTAAAATAAAAGTATCAAAAATATCTAGGAAATATCTGATGTAAACCAAATTGATTAAAATTGGTTAATGTGAACCCTTAATATTTTAGATGTCTTAGGACCGGACGTGTATTGCTTAGTGAGTTTTTGTAGACAATATTTATCGTATTAAATGTTAATTCCAATATACAGAAAATTATAAGGAATGAAATTGTTTAAATATTATATTAGTATTTTTGATACAATAAATAATAGTGGTTATTGGTAATTAGGTATAAATAAAAAAATTAAAAAATAATAAAATGTCTGCTGAATAGCGACTGCCATGCAATAATTGGTGAAGAATTTCACTATAAATTACACTGGACTGCTCACATATAGGGCACTCTGATTGTTTATTAGTTTTACTGATATCGGCAGATTTCCGAGGATAGCCAGAGTTCCTACACAGTACTGATGAGCCCCAAACGGACGAAACCGGTCTACGGTTGGAATCTCTGGCTGAAATTTTGACTTTTGATATTCAGTTAATTGTATCGGTAAAGAAAATCACCGTATTAATTTATCCGTATAGATAAATGCGTTTTGTCATGAATAATTGAGTCGAAAATTATAAGATTAACTATGGATTACCCATTATGATATTTCATTTATTACCATGGTATTCGAGATATAGTATATTTTAATATTAAAAAAAAGCCGAGTTAAATTTCAACGACTAAAATATCTATTCTTGAGCTTATTACTTTTATCCATCGATAAAAATAATAGAAAATTTTATCAGTTAAAATATAATTATTTAAATAAATATTAAAACAATTTCACACGGTTAGTTTAAGCTAGCCGTAAACAATCGTTGATTTCAAGTTCAAAATTTCGCGCCATTAGGATTCCGAGTTACTCGCAACGCATACGCTAAAAACAAGATATAGTCACTGCTCAAATAGCAAAACTACTCCACGCAAGGCCATAGTATTAATGCGTACCATATACGAAAGTAACAGTAAAGTATAGCTGTCGTCGACTTGACATGTAGCGCCGACCTACAAACGGAAAACTGAACTAAAATACAAAAATAGAAAAATACCAGGTGACAATATTCCTTTAAAGAGAGACAGTTTAAACAGTAGCGGTATACGAAAAGTGTTAAAAGTAATTACGCAAAAAAGAACAGTACTTTAAGTTTAAAGGCTAATGCCACGACAATTGAGGAGTAATAAAATTAAAATATACATTAAAAAGTCATCAATTTTTCTCGGTTGTATGCTACTGGACCGAATCCCGTTTGACCGAATCCCATTGAACCGAAAAGTATTTTCGTTTATAGCCCAACATGGCGGGATTCAGTTGAATGGGAAATTTAAATCTGGTTCGTTTTCACTTCGGGTAGGTTAGTTCAGGTTGGGTTGGGTTGGGTTAGGTTAGGTTAGGTTAGGTTAGGTTAGGTTGGGTTAGGTTAGATATGGTAGGCAACTATTTCACGTCGGGTCTTATCAAGGTTATTTTCCAAAATTAAACCCGGAAAATATCAAATTTCAAGGGGAAAAGGTCTAAAAATACACGTCGGTACGAAATAATAAATATTTAAGACATAGTTTAGTCCAAATTAGATATACTATCGTCACGTAACCTACGATATATAAATATGTATCACTAACGGTATATTGAATGAAAACCGCGCAAAACGCGGTTTTCGGTCGATTGGAATTCGGTTGAATGGTACATTCGGACGAATGGGATTTCGGTCCAATGGTCTACAATCATTTTTCTCCTATCTTTCTTTCCATGAAATTTTTTTTTTATCTCATAAAGACTCTTCACAAAATGCCTCACGGGCAGCTTTCCTTCTTGCAGCTCTCTTTTTTTTCGTTGCGGAACAATTTCCATTTGTGACTTTAACCATAAGTGTTTTCATAAGTTTTAAGTCTTTTAGTGCTTTGAAAATATTGATTTACAGTTGAATTTTCTCCAGCGCCACAAGCTGCTCGTTGTTTACTGAGGTAATTTTCCATTAGGTCCTGTTTAAGCTTAGATAAATGGCGCTCCTTTTTTAATTAGAAATTTGACGATTGTAATTGTGGAATGAACTCAATAAATATATTAATAGTATGATTTTTTGTAAAAAGAATGCGATTAGCTAATCATTAACAAACAAGTTATTCGTAGACCTTCAATCGTTTCCCTACTAAGTAATAAGTATCATTTTGAACTTGTCAGTATCTTCATCCAACTGGTTCATTTTATCCAACTGCTCTATTTCTTCCTCCCACTCATCCAAATAGCCCAGAAATTCCTCCTCGAGCCCCTAATTTTAAGCACTTTGTTATTATATTTCGCGTTTTAAAAGAAGTATATAATATAGCTCCAAGAAATAAGTATTCATCCTTATATCATATCTAGATATGTTTCTATCTCTGTCGGAAAGGGGTAGAACTATCAGCTCCGCCCCTCTTACACTAGACGGATATACTGTATTTACAACCTCTTCTAGTGAGTTTCCCCTAGCTTTTAATTGGCTAAACAATTTGACGTAGTAGCGGCTTAGCTTCGCAAGCCCGGCCTTCTACCGGATCGGGATAGCACCATACAGGTAAGGTACCGTTCTATATTCATGGGTAAAATTAATAAATTTATGCTTATATGCTATATACCAAAAGTGATGTAATTACCAAAAGTGTGTCATCCGGACCTATTTCTTAATGAATGATACGAGCAAAATACAAGTAGGGAGGGGAGAAGGGAAAGTATGTCTTGGGGAGGGAAGGGAGTTAAAACGAAGAAATAACGCCTCTAATGTGAGAAACGGAAGAAATATGTGGCATTGGTCAAAGCTTGTGTATTTTTTATTTTTAGTCGTTCTGTGGACACGCTATCACCTATGATATAATACCAGAGACTAAAAAAGAGGCAGAAAGGGTGACAATAAATAGTCTATGTGGTCGATAACGAGTCGATCATTCAATAAACCTTTTGCATACGAAAGTACAGGGAGTATCACACTTTTGGTAATTATGTCACTTTTGATATACTGCTTGTGTAACTTTTTCTGCTACATAGATGATAACCTCTCCTCTAAGAGATATATTATATACTTATGAAGTTCTGATGTTACTTTAAAACGCCAATCATCTAGGCTTGTGTAAGGGGCCAGAGCTGGTTTTCTTTTGTGAGCACAGTTTGTAAAATTTGATACATTCAACTTATCAAAAAAAGTGTCAAACAATTTGATGAATTTAATAGTTTCAGACGCCTCATCACCAACAAGTACTTTCATGGCATTAGCCACAGTATTGCTTAGTACTTGAGTTGCAAGTTTAACCTTCATACAAGTAAATGCATTTGGGTAGACATGATTGTACGTCAGTTTTGAAGCAAGCCTTAACGCTGAGGAGGAATCTTTTTCAAACGTGTCAACAACATGTTTACAAAGAATGGATTTTCTATTTTTAGTAAACAAACGAATTGTTCTATGGACACCGTCCTTATGTTTTTTCTTCTTTTCACTGTTGGCAAACGCATTTTTTGCAGTTTCAATATTGTGGCAAACATCCCATATGAAAAAGATTGGTTTTCGGTTATTATAGGGGTTATCACATTTGTAGCCAACTTTACTGTTGTTTTTCTTCTCGTCAACTTCAGTGCACATCTTGATAAATTTCTGGTTAGAGGATGCCTTGTCAAAACCACTGACAAAATTTTAAACCCAGTCATTGGCAGTTAAGTTACCACAAGGGATATAGGCATATGCGTATTTAAAGTTGGTGGTGTTTCCTCTAGCCATAATTTGTAATATATGGGAAGCTAAGGGTACTTTTGAGCTTATTTCTCCAGTATTCCCTTTAATTCTGTTTTCAGCTTCAGTTCCTTATTCTGAAAAGTGTTTAAGTTTGTTGTACCAATTAATTCACCAGTGTTACTTCTGAAAACCAGATCTTGTTGGATTTGAATCTCATCAATTATTAGGCTGAAATATTTTTGGTGATCCTATGTTAATTTTACTTTTCATTTCTGAGAGTGTTGAGTCACTAAAGCCACGTTTAGTAGTGAGGATGACAGAATAGTTGAAGAGAGTCCTTTGTGATGGAAGGGTAAAAGCTTGTCTCGTGCTTTCGTAAGTAGTTGGGGCTTTGGCTTTGATGGCAAGGCACCATTGTATAATTGCAGGGTGGTATTTTTGGGACGAGACTTTTTGGACATAATTAATTTTAGCTGCTCACGTAACAACAGCTTCTGAAATATGGACTTACTCGCAAATGGATTTTTAACAGTACCACCGCCAGGATTTTTTCCCAAGTAGGCACCGATAAATTTAGAGGCCCCCCTCTACGAAATAATTTCAATCAATAATTTCACGTTTTTTTCTTTTAACTAACTCTAGGTTTTGAAAGAGTTCACCGTGTTTCTTATTGCCAAATTATTTGAAGCTAAAATTAAATTAATTTTTCACTTGTCCCCCAGTTTAACCAACATTTAGATATCCAATATCCCCAATTCCAATAATTCCTTATTTTAAATATTTAAGTCGTTTTACTCAATGAATGACACTCTGCGATTAGAGCTCTTCCCAAATTCATCAACCACTAACATCGGATGTTCTTTTAAATGATTCGATAAATCTCGATTAATGGATAATGTGGCCAGGTTGGAAAGTCTATCCTCTCGCATTGTTGTCCGTAGACGCGTTTCAATTCTATTCAAGAAACTGAAACTCCTTTCAGAAATAGTATTGGCCACGGGAATACACAGAACATCTTTATAGTGCTTAACTAACAATTGTAAGTCGGAAAAGCCACCTTCCATCGTCATTAGATAGTGATAACAGTCTGTTACGCTTTTAAATTTTTTCGATTTTATTAAATTTCTGGCTATTTTAATTTGACCTTTCAAGGAATCTAGGTCGAAATTAAAGCGAGTGTATGTTTGGCAGTGGGCTAGGGCGTCATTTTCTACAAGAAAGTTTTCCGAGTCGGGGTCAGACGCAGTTATTCCTTTAATTAGGCTATTATTTTTTTTAAATCAGTTTTTCATTTCTGATATAAATTTATCGATTATTTGGTAGTAAGTTGATCTCAACTGTTCATTTAAGGTCTTTGCTTCAGTGTCTCGGTTTCCTGTTGTACACGTTACCACACTCTGCTTTAGTCTTTGATTAGGGATTATTTTTCGTTTTCTTAAAGCTAAAGGTGCAGTGTTGCGATCGGGAACCGTGATAAAAACGGATTCTGCTAACTTAGAAGCTTCGTCCCAAATTAAGTCGAATTTTTCGGGGTTCCTTACTTCCTCTAAGGTAGTGGCGTCGGTAGGGTGTTTTAGGCGGCGCTTGAGCCACCTGAAAAATTTCTTAAGCGCCACCTAAAAATTCCAAAAGTGCTTCCTAAAATTCAGAATTTTTCCAATTCACTTGGCGAAAAGTTTCTTCAAACTTAAAAATTGGCATCAAAATTTCAATTTTCCAAGTCGGTCTCAATGTTTCAACTTTACAAACCTTTTTGGAAGCCCCCCCTCCCCCATATCACTCAATGAGACGCCCCTGACCAGTGCTTATGGCTTAAGCGCCACCAGTTTAGAAATCCTGGTGACGCCACTGCTCTAAGGTAGTTATGGTAGCTTTGCAAATAGAGATAGCTTCAGTTAGAACGACTCTCGAACTTTGTAAATATTCCGACAAGGAGTTGGTAATACCTAATATTTCATCTAAAGCCGTAATCAAAATCAAGTTAGTGAAGTTTTGTAATTGCTATATGTACCCTCGACACTCTGCAGCTTCTTCGGGCTTACCATTTTCTACCAAGTTCTCCAATGCTAATAGAACATAATCAAATCTGCATCTGAAGTAATGAAGACCTTATTTTGCTCCATCACCTAGTGTCGCAGCTTCAGGCCCGTACACAGCCGCCAAAACTCGGGGGCGCTCAAATTCTTTTTGGGGGTGCCAATACCTTGAGTAATTTTTATCTCCCCACCTATGAAATTAGTAAATATACTAATCCGGTTGTAGCCCTAAAATATCCGTCGAAACATCTTTGATCAGCTGGTTCAATATTTCTACAATTGAAAAGTTTTTCTGGTGCAGTGAGACGCGCGAAAGCAATTTTCATGAACTTTAGCAAAATGGTTTCAAATATTTACTGATACTAGCTCTCTAGTAAAAGTAATTTTCCTTTTTGGTTAATATACAAATATTTTAGATCATATCTTTCGTTAATTGAGCACTCGATTTTTTTTGGGTCAGTCAGATTGGGGATGCTCAAGTACTCATTTGGGGGCGCTGAGCATCCCCTGGCGCCCCCCCCCCCCCCGTGTACGGGCCTGCGCAGCTTTGCGGCATTTTAAGAACTATTTCTCTTTTTGAGAATTATCAAAACATTAACTCCTAATAACTGAATTGCTTTGGAAATTAGAGATCGCTTGAACTAGTCCGAGTAATTCCCTAACCGCGACTATATTGGAGCAGCATTCAACCAAAACTAAATTTAAACGATGGGCATAGCAATGGACGTACGGACAATTTCCACCTACTGCCTTCTCTATTTGAACCCTCACCCCTTTTACGTGCCCACTCATTACACTGGCCCCGTCATAAGTCTGAGCAACGCAATTTTCAATTTTCAGTCCATTCTCCGTCAAAGTGTAATTATAGCTTTCAGAGTCGAACTTATGCAAATTTGTGTGTGCTAAAAATCGCTCTACTACGCCAATTTCCTTTCTAGTATACCTAATGCAAACACTCAGCTGTTCTACTCCCGCATTATCTCTAGTCTCATCGGCAATTACGGAAAAGAAACCACCTGACTCATTAACCTCCTTTACCATCATTCGCCTAACAAAATTTCCACTAAGGTTAATCAGCTCATTTTGGACAGTGCTATGTATGTATTTAGCATTATATGGCATACTTTCGCACTTGGCTTTTAAGTCGGGACAATTTCTCTTTAATAAATCTAAAATTTCTACGAAATTGCCCCTGTTCCCATTTTCATCGTCCGACCTATGCCCCCGAAGAGCGAGATCTTGTTGAGAGCACAGTACTATTATCTGCACGTTGAGCAGCTAAGACATCTCTATTTCTAGCAACGTCTGTTTTATGATGCTGATCAACCTGACATACTTTGAGCCTCGAGATTTCGATTCCAAATAGTCTGAATATTTTTTATAAGACTGTTGGTGTAAAGATTTAGTCGAAGTAAAGTGTTCTTCGAACTTTTTGGCCATATTTTTCCAGTCCGAAAACCCCATAATAAATCCCGTATTTCTGCCACCTAAAAAATGCCGACAACAAAAACAATAAACTTTATCTTTTGCTACAGAATATTCGAGCATTTGGTATTTTGTGTACCAAGAAGAATTGAAGCCTCGGTTTTTACCACCCATTAGGGTTTTGGGAAAAGACGCGAGGTTAGGTTGAACAGGCAGACAATCCTTATCTAAACTAATAGCTAAAGCAATTAATCGTCTTACGTTTGAATTGTCTCTCTTTGCAATCGAGGCTCTATTAGAGGATTCAACCAAAATTTCCGATAACTCAGAATTTAGAACTACCTCCTTAGCCGGACTGACATCGACATTGTGTAAAACGTCAACAACATTTTTTTTACTGTTTTCAGTCTCTGTAAAACCTAGAGTCTCCCCTGAATTCTGAATTCAGATTATTTATTTTAGCTGACGGTTACATTACATTTTTGGCGTTTTTGGGCCCCCGACATAAACTTTCGGGAACTCATTCTGGTTTTAGTTTTTAAAGTAAAAACTTAAGATATTACGTCTTTTAAAAATGGTACCACTATAGTCTTAAAAAAAGATAGTTTTAAGAATGGTACCACCCTCGGCACCACCAATAGTTTGGTTCAAAATATCTAGCTACTAAAAGCTTGAAAAAAGCCAACTTACTATATAAACTAGCCCGAAATGTTTAATTTAAAACAAGCGCAGTACGGCTTCTTTAAACCTCTAGGAGGTAGAAGTCGGCTCTTGCCAAAAATATTAAAACAAAACAGACACCACTAATATAGTTTTGTAAAAAAATAACTAGGTACTAAATAAAAAGCTTGAAAAAAGCATACTAACTATATAAACTAGCTGACTGAGAAAGACTCTAAATGTAGAGAACTGCTTTGAAGAAGCGCACAAAATCAAATGAAACTCTGGTAAAAATAATGTCTTAACTTCGTTAAGATAAGAGTGACCACCAGCCTTTCGAACACGTGACCCAGTGGGCGAATCACAAACCCCCAAATCAGTGTTTCTTTCAGAAACGTTTCTTCGGTGGGGTTTCTCAGACATCCGGGGGTGCCGGTATCCAGTGGCGAGCGTAGCACTCCATGCACTCCTGGCAGTGGCGTCGGAAAAAGGGGAAGCTGCCCCAAATAAGCTGGAGCTTTCCAGTTTTACCCCCATGGTGGAGGCCCACCCCTTCTAGGACGATATTGCGCTAATCAACAAACGACATTCTTGACAACACGGTAGCTCTCGGACGAACAGGTGTCAAGTGCGGGGGCCCCCTTTCTCGATTTGCATCTTGTGGGAGGGGGGAGACATTTCGCTCTTTGAACTTGTCACGAGGTGGAGGGGAGCTAAGGTCCGAGGTCCTTTTTACGTTTTACGATAACGTGGAAGCAGCTGTTTGTTCCCCGAATAGGGACTTGGCAGTGCCACGTCACAGTTTTTTTTTTCAATTGTTTTATCGTGGGGAGAAAAATATGACCACAATGGCAGCCATGGCCAAAGCTACGGAGTGCCAAGTCTCTATTACAATGAACCCATTTTAAAAATAAACTCGGAATGTTAACACCGCTTAACCTACCCTTTTTAGGCTGCTGGGGGCCCCTGAGGGGGCTCGTTTTCTAAAGTGGAAAGCAAAGATTACCGCCCGTTCAGGAATAAAACAAACTGGTAGTCAACTAGTCATCTTTTCAATGAATTTTAGGCCCCAAGAAGGCACCTTTTTCGTAAATTGGAGGCCTAAAGTAGGCACCTTTTCTTAAATTGGAGGCCCCAAGTAGGCCTATAGTTTTTAAAATGGAGGCCCCCTACGTAAGCCCAAAGATGTCTTCAAACTCTTTATTGTCTTTTTCTGTCTAAAATATTCCTTTATTTTTAAAACTCGTTTGGATTTTGCCTTCTAAAACCTTTAATCGATTCGTTAATGCCACATGTCTTTTGTTTAACCCCTTCACCTTCTCTTTATCTTCAATGTTTGTCATATAACGCAAATTCGAATTTTTTTTTCAGAGGGCATTCTGGCTTTTCTCTTTTTTTACGGTTTTGTAACACTTTTTTGAAACTCTGCATTGGGGACAAATAGCTGCTTTTCGTTGCATTTGTCAGATCTGATAGAGCTAGTTTAATTACAAATCCTACTGGATTTTAAATACAGTCCCTTAAAATGGTCACACAATTCGCCTTGTACACCCTTGCAGCTTTTAAAAACAAGAAAGAGCTTTTAACACATTAAGCAATTCTGTTAGTGTCAAAGATTGGGAGATTGAAGTCTATGTTAGATGTTGTGAAAAAGGGGTGTATTTTCTCTATAACTTCACCCCAGAAGATAATATTTTATTCTATTAAGTAGGCTGTTATCCACACTCCTTCTAAAATTTAGTTTGTTAATTGATCGAGGCAGCTGCTCCATTGACTCTTGTGACATCTCCATGGTCCAATCAAAGGAATCTAAATTTTCTGACTGATGACATAAGAAATCTTTCGCGATGTTCCTAATAGCTAAATCAGGTGATAGATTGATAACTGACATATCAGACTCCTTTGATATTAATTCATATTCAGTAGAGGGGGTTCCAATGTTCATAATTTGAATTTCATTTGGTACCTCTATTGCTACATTAGCAGTTTTGCAAGGGCAATGATATAAGACTTGAGGATTCTATTTAAGATACACTAATTACAATACGCTATCGATGGCAAAATAATTTTAAAATCAAAACCTCATTTTCTTCGGTGGAAGCTTGTAATTTTTCCATTGGGTTCCCTATTGTTTTGTCAACTACATCAACAGTTTTGCAAGGGCTATAATGTGGATTCTATTTGTGATAAACTAATTAGCATTCACTATTGAAGGCAATTTTTGTGATTAAAGTGGCGTAGGGAAACAACCTGGCTGAACTTGTAGAAAAATATATTGTACATGAACTAAATCATTATGTCACATATTCATTATTTCCCTACCCCATTTTTGTTTTCCTAGCGTACCGTATTTCTTTCAGTTTAATCTTGTACATCTTTCTTCGTGTTTAATATTGTTTTGTCATCTACAGCAGCAATTTCATTAGCATCAGAGATTTGCTCTCTAGGGCAGTCAACGGCTAATACAGATTTGAAATAGCTATGATCCAAATCTTGCAAATCCTATTGAGATAAAAATTTATAAGTATATGATATTTAAGAAAAATCACTTTAAAAATACCTTGTATTGTTTGATCGGATCCGGGAAATCCACTGTTGGACCTTTTCCACCAAAAAATGGATGTTATATACAAAGTGATGTGATTTAACATTTATTGGGTCAATATCGTCACGACTAATGGCATCAAGCCATCTTAAGCATTTTACAATATTTGAAGTTGGTTTTGGAACAGGGTAAAATGTTATACCCTCGGATTTCTTTGATTCCTCCCGATTTTTACACGCACGATACAAACAATATTTTTTTACCATTGTAAACTATAAACACACTACTATTTTTAATTCCAAACTATCTAATCCTTCAATTACATTATATTAATTGCTCTCTCACCAACACGACGCCATAAACGAGTCGGACACTGCCGTGACTGCCGCCACGATTGAAAATGTATCAATTATTAGATGGCGCCAACTGTGCAATCTGTACGAAAAACACCGGGTTCCTACCCCCTTTTATGTCAACCCCCACACTACTACTGGCATAACGCTGGCTGGTTAAAATGTATTTAGAACTCGGCTCCAGCCCTATTCCTCTATGCAAATATTTAAAAAAATTAATTCAATAGGGGTTTTCTTAAAGTAAAACAATAAAAAAATGTTTTTCTTCGCGTCACGCGCTTAAGCTTTTGAATACTTTATTGGCACGCACCTTTTGAACGTGGACTTCAAATTCCAAAATCACTATCGACTCGAGCGCGTGCTTTCGATCTTCAATAACTATAATAGCTAGTGACGTAGAACAAACGTTTACACGTAACCTCCTGTATTTTATAGAAACACCTATTAATTAATAACTAATAATTTTGTTTTTTTAATTTTTTTATATATTTTTGTTTTGGTTTTAACAGCTCCCACATATTTCCAAATCTTTTTCTCCATGTGCAAGCCATTTATAAGCGACGATACCAAAAAAAAGATTAGTATGTTTGGAAAAGGTAATTAAGTTACCTTTATATACTTCCTTTAAGTCAAATAGTCAATGGGTATTTAGGTCCGTATGGAACACCTATTAGTAATTAATTAAATTTAAGCAAGTTTAATCTGTTTATATTAATTTATTAATTAATTAAGCTTTGAACACAGTACTTGCTGTTAGGTCATGCCTTAGTCAGAAAATGATTGGGGATAATATTATACAAAGACGTATTGGTCTATTAGATTATAAGAAGATTTTATTTAATAAAAAAAATATTATTTCATCAGTTGTATGAGCCTTTTTCAATATTTATTTAAGACGAATGGAAGGATGCCTTGCTTGAGATGATAGACCATGATCAACTTCCCAAACACTGGGGTGGAAATTTGGTCGACGAAGTGGATGGCAACCCGTGTTGCAAGGTAACTTAATACAATATCCACTAATCAAGAACTAGCTTTCTAAGCAAAGGTGTTCACTTTTACCGACAAATTTTCCAATCCGAAGGTCGTGATGGGAGGGCCTGTTCCAAAATCCTTCTACAAAACGCTGGAAATGGACAGGGATCTGATGAAAAGCGCCACGGTGCCGAGTAAAGGCGTCATGCGCGCGAACATTCAAATTACTGAGCCTGGTTCGGTCATCAGTTGGACATTTGTGACCGAAAGTCACGACATAGCCTTTGGTCTGTCGTTCACTCCGGATGACAAGGAAAGCAACAATAACACCGACTTCGAAGATCAAGTGGTGGTGGTACCACTGGACAAAGCCAACTCTTATTTGGTTCCTCAGGAAGAAAAATGGAAGTGTCTAAACACAGGAAAATGTAAGCACTTTGTTTTTAGAGAGAAATGTGGTGTCACCGCTGAGCCATTTTCTTATCGGACTATAAAGGAGCAATAATCATATTTCTTATAATATTTAAATAATTATATATAATAATATAATATTATTATAATATTATTATGTTATTATATATTATTGCATTAAACACCAGATTAACAAATTTCTGACTTTCATAAAGTTACACTACTCTCCCAACAGAATTCCATAAAAGTTATTTTAGCTTGCCCAAGTTGTCACTTTTTCAAGTCGTATTTTTTCAGTGAAAAAGACGTCTATTTTTCGCGCCAACGCTATTTGTACGTTTTCGGTGACGCTCTACAATTTTCTCATGGACAATTTTCTTATAGCACCTAGCGGTTAAAATTTAAATTTTCAAAATACGTGAAAATATTTTTCGATTTAGATGCAATTTTGGTAGAAAGTGTCCCCCGGCACGTTTAATGTACAGTACAAATTTCAACTTTCTAGAAAACATAGTTTTTGGAAAAAAAAAACTTTTTCGACCGACAAAAAACACCCTGAATAAATATCAGAAATTCATGTATTTCTGTAAATATTATCAATCAATTTATTTTACATTGTGGTGTATATCAAATCGTGATGCCTGTGTATTCTTACGCGCTTAACAGGGAAATTCTCACCCATTTAAACCTGCAAAGATTTAAGATACAAGTTGCATTTTTATGGTCTAGATAAATACGGCTCTCATCGAACATATACAGGGTGTCTGCATTTCATCGGCCCAGGCATTTTTCTCAAAAATTATACTTTCTAGAAATGTGAAATTTTCAGTATGTACTCTCTCGAGGGAGATCGTTCTTATTCGTAAATTTCTGAATAATCGTGAAATTTTTCACAGTCTTAGAAGTGTTAGTTTTTGTACGCTACGTGGTAGACGAAAAGTTTCAATAAGCAATATGTAGGGCATACTCGAAAACCATTAATGGAATTGGCATGGTGGAATTCGGATATTTCGTCACTGAAATATTTGGTCATGAAAAACCAACAAAATTGAAACTTTAGACCAATATTAGGGCCCACGTTTGATTAATAGTACTTAGCTATGGTTCCCAATTTTATATAATCAAAAATTCCTCGGTAACCCAGTCTTTCTTCAAGTATTATATTGACCTAATTTGAGCCTTATTTAAACCTTACCTAAACCCACCTAACCTAACCTAAACCTACTCTAAACCTAACATTTTATTATCATAGCCTAAACTAACGAAATCACTGCGAAATTATAGGCTAAACAATTGATTCGCGATTTTCATAGACAACAGGAAAAACACTAATAAGCATTGCAACATTTATTCGATTTTAATAAACCAACAAAAGTGTTATCAGTGATTCACCATACCGTAAATATTGGATTTTTGATTGTAATTAATTTTTATATTACAGATACACTAACATTCGACAACAGATACAGTTGGTATAGGAGCAAGAAACTCACTTATTCCATTCAAGTTTTTACACCAGATTCTGCTATCACTGAAATTTCTTTGGGTAGTTCAGAATACTAATACACTTTTAATTGTGTTAAAAATTTCAATAAATTTTACATACTAAATTTAAATAAAAAATAAGTTATTTTAATTAATATAAGTTTTACAAAAATTTACAGGTCCTACGCAGAAAATGAAATTAAAATTGTATTATAAATTATAGACAGAGCCGTATTTAGACCCTTCGCAACCCTAAGCACTTTAGTGCCTCCATAATGTATATATCCTTAATTTCAAAAATTGTGGATAAAATTGTATTTCAAAATTATATAAAAAATTCTACATATTAAAGTTCAAAATGTGTTACATTTGATGTAATGGGCCCTTCAATAAAACATTTTCAAGGAAATCGCCAAGAAGTAAATTAATGTTTCCGAGAGCCAGGACCGACAAGTTACTGTTTGTTTGTATAGTGCTTGTTGAAATAATGGAAACCTTTCCCCTGTACGGTATGCAACAAGTGTTTCCTTTGAACCTGGTAGCTTTTTTGATATATTAAGGCTTAGCATAAACGCAACGTTCTGTTTACAGGTGAAAAGTTTACATTATTTGCACAAGCATCAAATAAACAGTATCCTGCAGGTCCAGGCTCTCGGATATATTACTTCCTGGCGATTTCCCTGAAGATGTTTTATTGAAGCGCCTATTAAAATGTATGAAGTTCAACTTTATTCCTATTTGTTTAAAATTATTTCAACCTAACCTAAATGGATTCAAAATGGTCTTGATTCCAGTTGAATCTAATTCTGGACATTGGATCAAGTCAAATTTTCCATTACCGGGTTTGCCATTGACGGAATGGTTCCAAACTGCAAATGACACTGTTGAACCGAGTTTATTTTTTGCGTGAAACTGATTTAGCAGTTTTGGTAAGTTCGGAAAAGGAAATTTTTTAAGAACACTAAGCACGTGCGTATTTGCTTACTGGTTAACGAAAATTTATATGACACCTTAGCTTTAGCTACTTTACCGACGAACAATATTGTGTTGATTGTAAATAGCGTAAAGAAAGGGTCTATTTGCCGCAAATTCCACCGGTTTCCGTGGATTTACTTCTAAAGAATCTGCAAACTGCGCTCACCTCAGTCGCAGCAGCTGCCGCGCTTCCCTCTTTGACTTCGATGAAGGCCTTCTGGACCACTATGAACACTTGGATATCTGCATTTCCAACTCCACTGAAATTGGCGAAGGACTGTTTCTTACCAGAGTCCGTCAACGGCTGAGCCATGGGCACCCGCAGGGGGGAGGGGCAAACGGGCAAATGCCCCCCTTATATGAGCTATAAATGTACTATTAAAGGTATGAAGTTCCTTTCCCATTTTCACTAAGTATGAAGATTGCCCCCCTTTGAAAACTTTCTGCGGGCGCCCCTGGGTTGAGCCGATCGAAACTACTTTCAGTTTAGAAACGAGGAATGGTAACTATAACTTCGCGGGAGGCTGCTTGATTAAACGTGTTTAAGCGTTTAGCCGTGATTGGGTGTCGCCGAGAGAGGCCGAGTCATCGGTAGGAAGGATGAAAATCATGTGCATCTTCCCACCAACCAGTAGCGGCGCTAAGGGTGGGCTGAGGTGGGATTTGGCCCACCTGCATTTCTGAGAGGGGCCACATATTTATATTAAAAAGGCCACATATCTGAATTTTCTTTATCTCTATAAATTTATTTTATTGCCAAGAAACGTTTCTCCGAAAAAAAACTCTTTCAAAATCAATTCGTTTACTCAAAAAGATATTAGACCATAAACAAACAGATTGGGGAGGAAAGGAGCAAAAATTGAGATAAAGTTGAATGGACAATAGAAAGAAAAGAAATGGGCTTAAGTGAATTCAGGCATTCAGGGAAATACCCCGCACACGCCCCTGTTCCTCTCCAGGTCGGATACAAGATCAGTAGGGGTCCAGTAAACGCGACGATAGCGGCAAAACCCCCTTGCTCTTCTCGCTTCTTGGAAAATTTTGGGTTTTTTCGATTTCACAACTATTGCAAAATATGGTCAATCCAATGTTCCCGCTAAGCCGCTTATTTTTGTGAATATTTCTCGCCATTTCGTTTTGAGCTCCAGAACGAGATAGTTGTCTTTTGCAAGTCTTTCTCGAGTTGTTGTTTAGTCTTTTCTGTTCTATTATTTTAGCAAGAGCAAACTTCTACCTCCTCGAGGTTTAAAGAAGCCCTAATGCGCTTGTTTAAAATAAAAACACATTTGGTAAGGCAAGCCACTAAATTATAAGGGGTCACTAAAGTTGTAAGGGCCACGAAATTTTTAGGGGCCAAAAAATAATTAGCCCACCTGTGAAAAAACCTTAGCGCTGCTACTGCCACCAACGTACGGTAACACTAACATCTGCGCTTTCAAACGGAGGTACTTGAATGTAGCTGTAAGGTGTTAACGGTAATAGTTACTTAGTTAGTGTAGGGCGCTGTTGGCTCGCGTGGCATGTAGGGCTTGCCACCACCCTCCTACGAATTATAACCCGGCCACCTGTTTAAAGGCATAACAAGTCGCTAGATGACTTGGGAATAAGGTGGTGCTTTTGGTATAAGCCTAGCTGAATATTATCATGGGCGAATTAAAGTAGGACATGACTGCTGCAAGCTTGTGCGTATAAACGGGTACGTCTCTTTAAAAACACGGTCAAAGGGGGATGACAGAGTGTGGGGGAATGAGATTTAGAACAAATTCTGACGCATTTTCCGGTTGACTTTAGAGCCATCTGTCGGCAGTCCTTGAAAGTTTGAAACTTTTTTGAATTTTATTTTTGATAACGGCGTTTGAAAAAGACGGTTAGGACATGGGCGAAATAAAGTCCATGGTTAGGATTCAGTAGTTTTCGTTAATGATTCGCCAATGGTTAACGATTCGCCTTTAATATGGTTACCTGTAAACATTGCGCATTTCCAAAATGCAATAGCGATAGTCGATATTTTAACAAACCTCACATGAAAGGCGTTACTTTTGTAGCTTTCCCTAAGTTGAAAACTAAACCTTTGTTATGTACACAATGGGCGGACTGGTTGGCGGAATTTAAACCAGGTTTTAATGTCAATTGTGTTAAGTACCAAACTTACATTTGCTCCAAACACTTCGATCATCAATTTTTCACAACCCAAGAATGGTTAAAATCCAAAATTACACCTCCAGGTATGTTTCATAACGCTTTTGATATTAATATAAGTTGTTATTGATCCCTAATGTGTTTCCCAAAAACAGTTCCCATTTTGACAATTGTGAAACCTCAAGTTTCAATTCTAAAGACGTCACTTGCTCCATTGACAACATTATCTACACCCGTGATTTTCAACTCTGCAACCGTGTCAAGCGACTCTGCAACCATGTCAAGCGACTCTGCAACCGTGTCAAGCGACTCTGCAACCGTGTCAAGCGACTCTGCAACCGTGTCAAGCGACTCTGCAACCGTGACAAACGACTCTGCAACCGTGACAAACGACTCTGGAACTGTGATAACTCTATCTACTTCAATGGTAACTGAATCTACATCTGGCACATATGAAATTACTACAGAATCTACTCCAATTCCAAAAAAACGTTCTGCGATGATGACATCATTATTTATTCCTATCACACCGGTTTTAAAAGCGCAAAAAACAGGAAATATATCTCTATTTAGAAATTCTGTACAAAGTAACCCAGAGGAGGAATTTGAAATATCAAACTCAAGCAATGCCTCCGATCTAGAACCTGTCATTGAAGTTAATGTAAATACTGTTGAAACGCCAGTTGGAAAATCTAATCCCACAAAAGCTACAAATTTCCTAAGTTTCCATTCAATTCATTAAAAAAATTTATAATCACACAACCTTCCAAAAGAGTGGGCAATTACTGAATTTGAAAAGGGTTTGAAAATTTGTAAAATTAACTATGAAACCGGAGGAGTGACCATTTCATTTACTATTACGTCAGAGCTAGATTTATCTTTACAAATACTTAATCAAAATGTCACAGAGCACACTTTACTTCCAAATTTTACAAACAAAATATTGTGTCAAGAAGATTTCGACAAATGTTTTGCTAAAGTTTCTTCCCTCCATGTATGTGAAGGTAATCCAGAAGAATTGTACAAAAATATTTTCAAAGAAAAGACTGTTCCAAATGCTAACTTTTGCTGGTTTACCATTGCCATTCGCCACAAGTCATGCTGCCTTAATTAATAATGAAGATTGGAGAAACAGTCAGTCCGCAAGGGGAAGAATGGCTAAATGACGTTCTTGATAAAGGGTTAAACGAGCAAGTTGATTTCCCAAAACTTTTTCTTGGTACTCAGTTAAAAATGAGCCAACTCAATAGTAAAAAGGAAAGGAGGTGGCACCCTCTTGTGGTACAGTGGTGCCTTTTCATGTACCACAAATCACCAGGTTTATACAAATCTTTGGAATCTTCCGGTATTCTGCATTTACCCAACTATAGAACTTTGTTAAGGCATACGAGTGAAGAAGGTAAAAGACCAAGTTTTCAACCAAATATGTTTAATAAACTGGCGGAAGAAACCAATATTAGTTCTCTCGAAGACCATCAAAAATATTTCTCATTAGTTATTGATGAGATGAAAATCAAGGAAGATTTAATCTATAGTAAAAAAACGGAGATTTGATTGGATATATCAATGTCCGTGATCCTTTTGATAGATTGTCAGCAATCGAAAAAGATTTATTTGAAAACAAAAATTCACCAGTTGCAACTCATGCGCTAGTATTCATGGTACGGGGCTGTACAACCAATATAAAATTTTCCCTGGCCCATTTCCCTACTAACGCCTTGTCAGGTGATGAACTCCATTATTTAGTTTGGAGGTGCATTGCACTTTTAGAGGTAAAAGGCTTCAGAATTTTAACAGTTCTTGGCGATGGGGCATCGACTAACAGGAAAGTGTTTACAAAAAATCACGGCGATGAAGAAAATTGCTATCGTTGTAAAAATGTTCACGCATTCGACGAAGAAAGATATATATACTTCCTTTTTGACCCGCCTCACTTGATAAAAACAACACGAAACTGCCTTCTTAACAGTCGCGATGGTTGTCGCTTTAGGTGGATGTTTAAAAATGGTCAATATTTAGTTTGGCAAACTATCATTACATTGTACAACAATGAACGGAGTAGGGCTACCTTAAGGAAAGCCTACAAGTTAACAGATGACCACGTGTTTCCGGCAGTACAAGCTAAAATGAAAGTTAAACTGGCTACTCAGGTCCTCAGCGCAACAGTTGCGAATGCAATCGAAGAAGAACTTGGGGAAGCAGTTTCAGAAACCACTCTATTCCTACGAACTTTCAACAGGTGGTTTGATTGCATGAATGTCAGCAATCTCAAGGAAGGGTACCAGAACCGAAATATGTGGATGAACCCATACCAATCATCGAATGACCATAGGTTAAAGGTAAATCTACAAATCGGAATGTGAAATTAATTATAAATGACTGAGTGTTTGAATTTCTTACAGTGGCTAAAAGATGACTTCTTAAAATACTTAAGTGATTGGGAAAATGACGTAAGTCAAAGACTGAAAAGTAATGGTGAACCATACAAGAATGAAGAGCGAAAGAAAATGTTACTCAGTTTTGAAACTCTTTCAGGGCTTAAACAAACGAGTGAGAACTTTTACCTAAAACAGAGTAGAATAATAGAATTGAAGAAATTAAAAAAACCTTTCTTTTTATAGCCAAGGGCATGGTTGAGATAATACCATTCTTACTATCAAAGGGGGCTAAGTTTGTCTTGTCTGCTAACTTTAACCAGGATCCATTAGAGAATGAATTTAGCAGACACCGACAAGCTTGTGGTTCCAGTCAGCATCCAACATACCAACAGGTTTGCAACAATGGTCCAAAATTAACAGCTATCAAGCGAGGCAATATTAAAATTAGGGCAATTGGAAGAAATTGTCAGTAGAATAATGAAATCTATCTATAAATAAAAGGAAAATTCGTTTAATAAAAATTTGTACTTTAAATTGGAATCATCGGTTTATGGGATACAGTTGGATATTTCGCTTAGTTGTTTTCTCAAATCTTTTTTCGCCTTAGATTTCTTGTTCTTCAAACGTTGCTCTTCTTTCAAAACATCTTTTTCATGTCTCACATGGCCATTTGCTACTGTGTTTATGAATTGGCTTATGACTTTTGCCAACAACCTGTTTCTCTCTTCATTTGCTATGTTACACGAATCGCAAACTTGGGTCCAAAATGTTTGTATATCAGTGTCCTTTTGTATTGCACTTTTGACAGTTTCTTTTCGATCTAATTCCTGTTTTTTTGCTTGACAAAATGAATTGCTATTGATACGGTGAATGTTAGTAAAAAAATGATAAGTAATCTTTTTTGGATATAGGAGGGCTCCACGATCTTGTATCACAGTCCAATTTTTTAATTGCAATTTCTACACATTCATCATCATTCTTATCACAAGTAATTTCTTTTACAATTAAAGCCCCCATGGGTGACTTTTGAAGTGACCTTAATAGGGTCCCTATAACATAAAAAAGGGCACCTTCGTTACCTTTTTCATCATTTGGTAGAAGTTTGTTTGGTGATTCATTGATATATTTTAGACTCATTTCGAAAATATGCAACAGCAAAAAAGTTACAGCTCTAGTCTTTAGGAACTTTGATATTTGAGGTTCCTATTTGTATAAACAAATTGAGGGAAAAAAATAAGTTCTCTATAAACAATAATTTCCATGAATAAAATGAACTTACAGAAATACTTGACATAGTGTCCAAAATAGTGTTGATAAAGCTTTCATTTGCTTTCATTGCTTCTGTGACGGCAACATATTTCTCTTCAGGGGTATTAGTTAAAGCTTCTCTTAAGAGAACTTTCAAAGTAGAGATAGTTCCGCTATTGTTAAGTAGCAATGCCCATTTCAAGACCCTTGCATTTGGCTCCGGCAGTTCCATCTCATTTAAAGTAGTTTCTATTGCACCAATTGCATAATTGAAAACACATGAAAACATTCTTTCATAGTTTTCTTGGTTGACAATGCGATCTCTTCTACCTTTGATTTTCTTCTTTTTCTTCGGTGGGGTATTCTCACTGATAAATTAAAAGAAACCTTGACTACACACTCTAAAACTAAAAAAAAACTAATTACACATACCACTGAAAAGTTAATTCGCTGGCATCTGCAACTTCATCAACATCTGAATCTGAAATTAAAAGTAATTTGGTTGCTTAGAAAGTTAGGGTTAAATGTAACATTTGATTTACCTGATAAAATTACAAGGGGAGGCGGTTCTATTCCTAAAGTCAGATAGGTTTGTAGCTTAAACATTCTAAAAAGAACATAATATTTGTTATTAAATGTGAGTACCAATTTTTATTATATTATAATATTATATACTTACATGGACCTACATAATAACCACACCACGACACGTGCTCGGGAATTCAAATAAAAATCCCCCCCTACAAGAGTCACGTGGTTTGATCTAAAACGGCTATACTTCCTGTTTAATTAAAAGTGACCGATAGATCACGCCACTAGAAGGTGTTTTTCTAGCCGTACGCTTTTTTGGGAAAAGTCATGTCCTACTTTAATTATCGGAGATCCACCTCCCTCGTTCTTAAACGGCGTGCTTAGAGATTTTTCGTTTAGCGTCATCCAGTGCCCTTGAAATAAACAGCGTTGACCAAGACTATAGCCGCATTGGATGGCAAATCGCCAATTTAAATGGTGATTTCTCCAGTCAGTGTGCTCTTCCAAACTTTGTTAATCTGGTCGGCCCCTTCCAATACGTATTCGCCAAATTTCGCCCGATTTGAAAACTGAGGTTAACGCGTCTTTGAATGTTTTGAGAACGGTGAACTTTGTATCGACAAATAGGGCGTTGACGGTAATAGTGAGTGTAGGGCAGTGCTTCCACTTTGAGGGATTTTATCCCTTTTTAGGGATTTTCCAACCTAAAAAGGATTTTATTTTAAAAGAGAGGGAAAAAGCGAAAATTAAGGGATTTTTCGTAAATTAAGGATTTTGGGAATTTTCCTAATTTCCGCTAGAAATATTTTGGTCTAGTACTTCAAATACCGCGCCTCTACCTTTATTGGAATCCAAGAATGAAATTAACTGGGATTCGGAAGTGTGTCATAGATTTTAAAATATTTTTAAGAAATTTTTTTCTTTATATAAGTCGTAAAAATTATAAATATTGTTTTAGTTAAAATAATTGTGAAAGGGATAAAAAGGGATTTATTAGAACCGACAGAGGGAGAAATGAAATCGTCCAAGTGGAAGCACTGTTGTAGCGAGCTGTTTGCTCACGTGGCATAAAGAGCTTGCCACCACCCTCGTACGCATTGTAACCCGGCCACCTGAATTTAATTCATTAAAAGTCGCCTAAGGTAATGCCTTGGGTATTAGCCTAGACTAGCTGATTTTCAGGGTGTAGTTGCCGGCTAGCCCGGGAAAGATGTGCCGGTAGCCGACGTTGATTTGGTCCTGACTGAGTTGGCCGTAGTCCAGCGCAATCTTGATCTCTTGGGTCACCAGCAACATGCTGAGAACCGTTTAAACACTGAAAGGCGACGATATTACGTTGTCCATTTCAATCGAGGTACCATCGGCCTAGACATAACTGGTGTAGAGAGATAGCGAAAGACACGACAACCACGTAAAGTATGTCATGTTCCGAGCTCTTTCACGAACGTTCGAAAGGAAGCAACAGTAAAATACGTAGATGATTACGTGGGAAATACATACATTTAACAAATTCGATAGGAATAGCAGATAAGCCCACACACGGAAAACCGAAAGCAGTCAGTTGAGTATAAAGGGATTTAGCTTAAACGTTTGTATAAAATATAGACATAAATGCATTCCTTTGTACCATGAATAGTAATAATAATAATTATCAGCTAGGCTAATACCCACGTCACCAGCTAGCGACTTTTAATGTTTTTAAATCAGGTGGCCGGGCTACAATGCGCAGGAGAGTGGTGAGCAGCCCTTCATCCCACGCAAGCCAACAGCTCCTTACACTCACTATAGTATGTGGTTTATTTTCGCCTGTTGTCGAACTAAAAGTGTATTTTTTTCAACCTAAAACGTTTTATTCGACTGTTCCGGGGTTATGAATTACTCCGACCGATGAGTAGTATAGTGCCGTCTTTCTGGATACGCGAGGGGGGCGCAGCGTGCTTTCCCCCACGCGTCCCCAGCTGCGCGACGGGGGGGAATGAAGCGGGGAATCGCGATTCCGCCCCCCCCCTCGGGCGCGTGTCACGCGTGCACTCGTGCGTAACGAGCACAGGTGTTAATTAATTAGCCTAGTTAGTCGACCTGTTCAAGGTCAAAAGGGTGAATATTAACGAGCGTGGTATTGTTTTACCGTTAGGGGTCATTGACCTGTTAGATAGTAACATGTGTTTAGGATCATCAAGTAGTTATATTATATGTTTGAATATTAATTTTTGGCGGGAAAGTGTAAGCGTCGATCAACAAGTGGTTAAACTCTATAGGTCTATTACATGTTTGACATGATTTTGGCGGGGAAACGGGTAAAGTTTGTACCTTTAAAATAAACCGTTAGGGTATTTGACCTGGTAGCTATATGGTTGTTAAAAAAGTTTTGGCGGGGATTTAACATGCGTTTATGATGATGTAAGCGCGAAAATGAACAAGTGGAGGAGGGTAAAGTTTGTATTTACTAGTATAAACGTTTGCATGGTTTAATTACCTGACAACGGTTAGGAAACGTCTTTGGGATTATGGACCCGAACAAGTGATCTCTTTTAGTGGATGTTATATGGTTGAACTCTTAGCCATTTGGCGGGTAAATCAGTATATTTGTTTATAACAGTTAGGTAACGTCTTTGGGGTTAATCAACAAGTGGTCTTAAGTAGTAAATATTAAAGAGTTTTATAAGCTGTGTTTAAACGTAAGGAAGCGCGGTAAAAATGACTTAACAGAACGGGGTAAAGTTTGGAGGCTGGTTTTAAAGGTTGTTATATGAACTCTTAGTAATTTGTAAAATTCACGTGTTTTGGCAGCCAATTCATATTTAAACGGGTTCTGTAGGGCGTATTGAAAAGGGTGTCCATGTCTGTTATTTTTAGGAAATTTGCCATATATACTTTAGATCAAGCTTGTTTTTAAACAAGTTGTCCCTAAAGGATTTTTATATATATTAACATAAAACGTCGCATTAAAAGTCGGTAGATGACTTGGGCCTAGCTGATTATTATTATGACATTGTAAATGCATCAAAAACTATATATTACCGTCATTTAACCTTTAATAAGGCCGCGGGGGTAAAGTTTGTAGGTAGCCTGGCCATCGTTAATAATAAGCCTAAAATTTATGAAATGTAAACTGGGTATTCAAGGTTATTTTTGGGGTGAAGAAATTAGGGAGTTTAGTTTTTTATTGGATATTTCAAGTTTTTAACATAGTCAATACGTTAATAACGTGGTAAAGATAGTATATCCTGTCGTCCGTTAGGAAGTGTCTTTGGGGTCATCTCACGTAAACATGTGTTGAAAATGGGGAATTACATAATGCCAAAAGATATTTCAAGAACACGTTTTCCCTAGATAGTTCGATCAAAAAGCCGCGTCACGTGATCATCTGATTTACGGTTATTGAAAGGGGTCTTCCATAAATTAAATTATTATAATCATGCAATGCTGCCATTTTTCGCCACTAGGCTGGTATATATGGATTCGGGTACATGTTTTCAAATATAACTCACCCCTAATAGGGGTCCCTTTTAAAGATTTTATAGGTTATTAATCTAACATTGTCTTTAAGCACATAATTCGTTTTGTCTTACACAGTGTATTCAAGGGTATTTTTGGGGTGAAGAAATTAACTAGGGAGTTAAAGTTTTTAGTGGCCATCTTGGATATTTCAAGTTTTTAACATAGTCAATGCGTTAATGGCATCTTACATAACGGGGTAAAATTTGTATTACTTGTCGAGCGTGGTCATCGTGAATAATATTTTTAATAAGCCTTAGAAAACTAAGTTCAATGTTAAATTCGTTAACCTCGCAGTTTGAAACAAGTTGTCCCTATATTAAGAATAAGCTTGGTATTATTAACAACATCCGCAGCTCTGGCCTTATAAATGTTTCATTGTATACAATGTCTTTACGCACATCGTGTACATTTCCTTCAAAAATATTAGTTTACGTATATCCGTAACATATAACCTTTTAGTTTTACCAATCGGACATGTTTTAGTTATGGGACAATGATAGGAAACTATCGTCTTTAATCATATAATAAACTAAGTATTTACTCTTAGGATTAGCGCGGGTTGAAGTACCAGACTTTTGTTATTATCTGGATATGTTACTATTGAAACATTAACGATTCTTCTAAATATAATGCATTTATAAGTTCGCGTATTGAATACATAATAGTATTAAGAACTTATGAATACGTGGCCACTATACGAAATATTTACATAACAAGGTCGGTTCGCACTCACAATAAACGTTAAAAAATCCTCTAATCTATCGTATATTATTATTCCGTGTTAACCAAGCGGCGCGAGTAATGTTTCCGCAGCGGTTTAATAGACTTTAACATGTACGGTTCGTTAATTTTCGTAAGTGGCAGCCATATTTAGAACCTTATTGTATTTAATTGCCATTTTTCACCACTAGGAGATTCATCCTTTTAATAGCATTAACATAATTTCTAAATGCAGAGCTATTTAGAGGGTGATTTGTTATCTTTTTAAACTTATAGGTGTTGTGGTCAGTTATTGAGATTTTCACTCCTATACGGTTCAATGCGAATTATTATTAATCGATATTGTCAATTATATTAAGATTTCAAATAGAGTTGCAATTTATTCCGAGAGGGGGTAATGTAGTTTTAAATTATGACATACTTTATATAGTATATCAACTTATATATTATACGAACAATAAAAAGTACAGCTAGATAAATGGCCAAAGACTATTTTCTTACATAAGAGCTTCTTTAAAAAATTTACATAACAGAAATACTACACAGACATTTAATAACTATTTTATTTAGATTATAATATTACACTCCTATACGGTTCAATGCGAATTATTATTAATCGATATTGTCAATTATATTAAGATTTCAAATAGAGTTGCAATTTATTCCGAGAGGGGGTAATGTAGTTTTAAATTATGACATACTTTATATAGTATATCAACTTATATATTATACGAACAATAAAAAGTACAGCTAGATAAATGGCCAAAGACTATTTTCTTACATAAGAGCTTCTTTAAAAAATTTACATAACAGAAATACTACACAGACATTTAATAACTATTTTATTTAGATTATAATATAACACTCAGTTAATCGAGTTAATTTTTAACGAAACATGCAAACAATTAGCAGCCTATCGATTTGATATTTTAGTTAATATTGTTGGCAATTAAACTTTAGGTTCATTTCACAGAAAATCATGTGTAGTTATACAACAACTTAAACACAAGTTTTTTTTTGTTTGATACCTGTTTAATGTTAAAGCCGCTTCATGATTTGGTGGCGCTTTGGGTTTTAGCCTGGCTATTATTTAATATACTAGTTTCTTAATCTTTCAGGACTTTTTTGTTAGTAGATTTCATAAACATATTGCGGCAAAGAATACGTTTCTTAGTATAAAAAGCGAATAAGAAAAAAATTCGTTGTGTTTTACGACTACCTATCTATCATAATTTTTTAATCTAGGTTTTCGATGTGTCTGTATTCAAATTATTCCAATGAAATTTAATAGCACATTGAATATTTTTAATGGCAATGGAAATACATTCTAAAAGTACATGGTTGATATAGAACATTACGTGACGTTTTTCAACTTTAAGGCAGGTTACTATCTAGCTTTGAAGTTTTTGAAACTTGAGATATAAAATATGAATTCAATCTATTTGGGATACTATAAAAATAGCTCTAAGTAATGGTTTTTGAAAGTTCATATTCTACCAGAAATATTAATAAAATATATTATAACAAATTCAAGTAGTTTACGGTTATCAGATATTTACAAAGTTTTAAATCTGTTTAGGTCTACGATTTGTATTACTTTTTGTTGTACGAGTTGATAATCGGCTATTTTGTATACTAAATCAATCAAACACCTACTAAGTTTTATTTATAAAAAGAATAAAAATCCGAAATGAGATATTCAGATCACGTTTTTCATGAGCTGTTATTCCTCCGGATGTCATGGACATTTAAGTACAATCCCCCCGATGTTAAAACCAATGCTCTAATTGTATTGGAGTTTATATAACGGTTGTGAGATATTTTAATAAAAACGTTTTTTTCCCGTAGAATGAGGAATGTGTGTTTTGAATAACTTCACCGCGTGCGTAACGCCTCCCTCTGTCTTCCCTCTCGCCAAACCGCCAGCGCCGAGATATCCTGCTGGCTTAGACAGGGCGGATGGAGAGCGTTCGTTTAACGTATAGAGCTAGAACGGCAACAACTTTCGCTTTTTACACGCCAGCTTGTCCCAGCCTTTTGATCAAGGTCTTTTTAAGAGAAACTAATCATTTTCGACACTATTCAGCGGCCCCATTTTTCGAAATGAATCAATTTTTATAGGTACATTTTAATTTATTAAAAAACACAAATAATTTATACAATTAAAATATTTTTATTTACATTCAAATTTATTGAAAAACTCAATGCATATTTTTATAGATACAATTAATTTTAAATGATATTTTTGTAGCCAAAAGGAGTACTGGTACCGTCGCTCTTGAAGATTCGCTTGTTAGACGTAAATCCAACGAGTTTTTCAGCTGGTTTTTGGAATAGCTGCCCCGTTTTTAAACGTTTCACGTTAAATGGGACTTCGACGCTGTATTTCAATTGTTGGTTGCGTGTAGCGAGGTCCTTCAAAGCTTCAAAGTTGACAATTGACTGATTTTTTTTAGTCAATGTTATGCCCTTAAGTTTAGTGACAATCTTTCCAGATTCGAATAAAATTGAATAAGCTTTACATCCCAAGGAAACAAAGGCTTTTATATTTTCATTAGGATACTGGTCAGCCAATGTACCTAGGGTAGTCCCTAGCGGAATATTTAAATCTTTACTCATATAAAGAAAAGCAGAATCAGTATCGACGTAATTTAAATTAGAACCAATTTGAGCCATTAATTTGTATAATTTAATACGGCCGTAACTGGCTACAAACGCGCCTATCGTTGGTGACCCTTTCCGATAAGTTGGAACATAGTCTTCCCGAAAACGAGTGGTGACTAAGGCTATATCATCGTCTAGTAGTTTAAAATCCGTTAATTCTTTGGTTTTATCGGCCAAAATTTCGACTAATTCCTTATAAGAATTAATAAAAACACTTTGGCCTCGATTTAAATTAATGGAATTTTTGCCCCACAGACTGTTTAGACTAAGTTTGCCAATAGCTTTTAAAGCGGGATTATCGGTTATATCGTCTAAATTTAAATCTAACCCGTCAATTTCATTAAAGTCTCGTAAATAATTAAGTTTTTGTTCTAATGTAATTATGTCTTTTGGATACGACGAATTTTGAACTTTGATTTTGTAAAAAAGCCGAATATAGTCATCGAATAGCGGACAATCTTTATCGAATGTCTCTCGGTAATGATGTACTTCGTGAATTGTAATAATTTTGTAACCGTACTCTATCGCTAGATAAAACTCAGGGGTCGTCCACACGTCGGTTATGCTACGCTCTCGATCAGTATGGGTACATTCGAAACATTGTTCAGCTGCACATTTGTAGCAGAGAGTATAATAAATTTTACTATTAATTTTAGCTGAGAGAATAGGGAGGTTTAAATTGGTAGGTGGCAGCACCGTAGCTTTAATCAGACCAAAGTAAGCGTTAACGGAAAAATTAAAGTTACAAGTTATAATTTCGGGGCTTGATTTTGGATATTTATAGGAACTCATCTGGACCGATGGGTACATACTATTAAAATCCACGACTTTGATTGGTCGATCGGGAGTGGCTTCGGCGTAAATTACAAAGTTTTCGACCCTCCCCCCACGAATGGCGTCTCTCGCTCCTATCGGTTTGGTAAAGGGTAGGGAATCGCAGAAACTCGCAATTGCTGGGTCTTCTACTAACTGATCATACTCGTGCTCCCATATACTAATAAACTGTGCATTAGGCCTTTCCTTTTTTAAAACAATTTCGCGGTCGAGGGTTTTGAGATAAATATTTAAATTATAATCTTTTAACTGTTTATCGTAAGCCTGGTGGTCAGTGTGCAGTGGGCATTTATGGTAATGGCAGCCGTAAAATTCGGCAATTATTTCGGGCGAGGAACAATAACCATCTAATCGATAGGGATAAATGACATGTTCGCCACCTAGCGATCGCGCCGTTTGAAATTTCACGTTGAGTTTTTTTTCCAAATAAGCTAACCATTTTAGGGCCTTGACACTATGCCGTTTCCTATAACCCGTCCCCGGAACAATCGCGATAGTGTTTGGTTCGACAAATCTACTAAGGAATAAATTTGTGACGGCTCCCGGCAACGTTATGGCGTTTGACCCTAACAAATCAAAATCAACGGTTTTTAAAAATAAATTTCTAAAACTATCGAATCCTTTCTGTAAAAGTTTAACGTCATCGATCGCGTATTCGGTTAAAACTTTATTTAGATCAAAAACGACGTAACGTTGGGAATCGTACCATTGATTAAATTCTACGATTTCCTCGTCCGTAAATTTGTCGATACCAAAATATTCTTTCTCGGGGAGGGCGCCGATATAATCTAAATTGTTTTCCGTAGCGAATGAATAACAAAAATAACCTTTCTTTTGGACAATCTTAAAAGTTTTCGAGAAATTTCGAAGGGCTGTAGGTAGGAACATGAAACTATCGATAAAGGCTATTTTAAATTGGGCGAGAAACATACCCAGGGCTTTGGAACCGGTATAAATTATCTCGGGTTTAATCTTTCGTTTTAATAGACCGTTAAGAATAAGCAACGTATCGAAACCACTCCCGAAATGGCTAATTAATATGACGTTTTCAAAGAGAGGCCGCGTATCTCTTTTCCGACCATTAACTGTCACCTGGCATGCTAATAAATAATCTAGGAAATTTTGAACGCAATCAAAGCCGTGAAATTTTCGGTAATCATAATTGGTCGAAAATGGCGCTTCTTGCATCGCGGAAATGATTAAAATTGGTCTAATTGCAGTGTCAGTCGTTATGGTCTCAAAATCAAAATAGCATAGTCGTTTCTCATTTGATTTTATTTCTAATGGGCGGACGTGACACTCGTTTTTGGGATGCTCAATTTTGCAAAAAGCGCATTTGTTGTCGCAATTATGATGGCCTTCATAGTCTTTCCCGCAATTTAAACAGCGCCTTAAAACCTGACAGATTCCTAGTTCTACGTGTTGGGAGAAACAATTTGGTCCGGCAAAATACCGATTACAGTCATGACAACGGGTAGCCTGTTCTATACTGGGGTGGAACTCTGGGCCACGACAGCGCCGACATTTAAGATTGGGTCCGCAGTCGTGACTTTTTTTCTGTTTGATATTATGTAACAGGGTAAGACAAAATTTACAGAAAGATTGCGCTCCAAACATGGCCGAATAAGATCGTACGACGTGGGTGTGGTCTTTAATTTTTAAGAGGAAAATTTGTTTTTCTTTGAAGGGTCCAATAAACACTTTATCGAAATTATCGTCCGCCGAGATTAATATAATTTGGTAGTCGGGTAATATATTTTGGAATCGATTAATGTCTATTATTTCTACGGGGCCTTCGGGAACCACCGCTTGGGCGTGTAATTTTTTAGCTTCAATTTCTTGTTCGGGCTTTTCCCCGTTTCTAATTGTCTTTAATTGGTATTCGTTAAAATTATTATCCTGTCCTAAACTTTTCAAATGCTGATAGTCGGCCAAAACTCTTCCCACCGCTAGGGCTCTCGTAAAACATAAATTGTCCGTATTTCTAATGGGGATAAATGTGTTACCCTGGTTGATATACTGATCTAGACATTCATAACTTCTTGTTCTAACGCTGCGAGGCGGACCTCTCATAGGGGTATCTTGAAGAAATATTAGGTCAAATCGGAGGGGTGAATCTAGATAAATGGTTTTTACGGACTGCGCTACCTTTTCAATCCCCGTTAAAATTCTCTCAGCTGTCAACTCATTAATATTCATTAATTGGAAATTTATCGGATCGTGCAGCTCATCGGAAATTACCACCACCCTGACGCGCGTGTAGCCTAAATTATCAGCCGTAATTCTATCTAATATTGATTGGAAAATACGGGTCAGTTGGTTACTGATATCGGCGTGGTTTAATTGGTCTAAATTTTTAAAATTACACTCGAATAGCATAGATTTACACCTATACTTTCGAGAAGAACTGGCAATGATTTTATCTATTGAGTAAAAGTTTTTAGGGTTGAAACGGGTGCTAAGATCGAGGGCCATGGTGTTTTTAAAGTCCTGCTTAAATATTTAATACGGTTTGAATCGTTGTCGTAAACTTCGCCGGAATTCTGCAAGTTTAATAGTTTTTCGTAAGTCCACGATTTTTATAGACGTCTCTTGCACGACAGGTGAGCGTTCTACCGCAGAACCACGGATACAGTTACGCTTCAGTGAACTCTTCCGAGGAGAGTTCTATTTTGGCTTGCCAACTTGTTATACTGGCAATTTTTATCCCGACTATATCCTTCCAGCCGTCGTCTACTGGCTTAGATGGACCTGGCTTGGATGGGGTGCTTTTGGGTGGCGCATCAACTGGTTTGAATGGTGATTGTTTAGATGGGTTGTCGAGAACCGCGTGGCATAATAAGTCTTCTTGTAGAAAAGCTTTTCGCCTTTATATTCGAGACCACGTTTGACCTTATTGGTGAACAGTTGGGTGTTTCGGTGCAATGCACGAACTTTTTCTAAAATTCAATAAAAACAGACTGAATAATCTATTACTCTTCGTTCAACTTCCATCGTGCCCAGGGCCGTCTTAAGGCATCGGCTAAATGGGCTACAGCCCAGGGCCCCCAGGCAAATTTGGGGCCCCGGCTAGAGATAAGGGTTTAGTTGGTAAATATTATTTATGCTCATTTAATATTATGTATCTTTTAGTTACGTCTAAAGTAATTTGACTCATCGCCACATCGCGTATCATACGGTACCTAGAATTTCTAAAACCTAACAGCGAGTCACTATCAGTAAAAATCTTATTTTCAGTAGTCTTATCTTATACTTTTGTAAAGTTTCGGTTTGATTATTGTGTAGTTGAATTTAGACAACGGACATACAAAGGCTTACCGTTGGGGATCGCAAAAGTGTTAAAAATAATTTAGCCCAGGGCCCTAAAAGGTCTTAAGACGGGCCTGATCGTGCCAGAATAATAACAATAAACGGTCATTTAAAAAAGGTAATTCCCCAAATTTTAAAATTTACTTACAATTTCTTCAAGTCGAATGCAAGTTGTGAAATAAATGCAAATAAAGCGCGTCCCTCTATTTATAGTCGCAAAACCCCCTAGCGGGACGCTTAGGAACTTCTATAACACATGCTAATTTATCTAGCGCTTTTTTATTAATACATGTGTAAATTTTCATAATAAACTAAAAACCCCTAGCGGGACGCTTAGGAACTTCTATAACACATGCTAATTTTCATAACGGTTTTTTACACCTACCCCTCTAAATTATCCGAAGACTTTGTCAAGCAATTAATTTTTATATAGGATGTTTACATTAAAAACACGGGAGATAAACTAACAATTATACTTTAAGGTATTTGTAAACTCTAATTATAACAGAAAGTGTAACTGTTAATGTTTATAGTAGTTATAGCTTTTTGACTTTGGTCATACTTATCGACTTTCCGCAACTTAAATATTTCCCTTCAACCATTTCCATTACCTCTCGGGTAAAACGACGCTTTTAAAGCATTGAAACACCTGCCAGTAAATTATTCCATGAAGCATGACGTTATGAAATACCAACGACCATTTTATATTTAACTAAGTCAATCTTGTGACGATAATAATAGTATGCGTTAAAAGGGTAAATTATAATACTCTAATTATAACAAAGAGTAACTGTTAATGTTTTCAATAATAGTTATAGCTTTTTGACTCTTTGGTCCGAGTTATATTCTTGAAGTGTATTATCTTTAAATTTGCTAGCATTTTGCCCCTTTTTATTATGGCCGTTTCTACCTTTTCGGTCATTTTACTGTATTATAGTCCATAGGTGTTTTTTACTAACGACCATTATACTAAATAGAGAAACAACTGAATACAGACACACCTAAAACATAGTTTAAAAAATTAGGTAGTTGTAAAACACAACGATTTTTTTTTTATCTTATTCGCTTTTTATACTAAGAAACGTATTCTTTGCCGCGATATTGAAATATCCTAACAAAAAAGTCCTGAAAGATTAAGAAACTAGTCTATTAAATAATAGCCAGGCTAAAACCCAAAGCGCCACCAAATCGTGAAGCGACTTTTACATTAAACAGGTATCAAACAAAAAAACTTGTGTTTAAGTTGTTAACTAAACATGATTTTCTGTGAAATGACCCTAAAGTTTAATTGCCAAAAATATTAACGAAAATATCAAATCGATAGGCTGCTACGTTTTTTGCAAATTTCGTTAAAAATTAACTCGATTAACTGAGTGTTATATTATAATCTAAATAAAATAGTTATTAAATGTCTGTGTAGTATTTCTGTTATGTAAATTTTTTAAAGAAGCTCTTATGTAAGAAAATAGTCTTTGGCCATTTATCTAGCTGTACTTTTTATTGTTCGTATAATATATAAGTTGATATACTATATAAAGTATGTCATAATTTAAAACTACATTACCCCCTCTCGGAATAAATTGCAACTCTATTTGAAATCTTAATATAATTGACAATATCGATTAATAATAATTCGCATTGAACCGTATAGGAGTGAAAATCTCAATAACTGACCACAACACCTATAAGTTTAAAAAGATAACAAATCACCCTCTAAATAGCTCTGCATTTAGAAATTATGTTAATGCTATTAAAAGGATGAATCTCCTAGTGGTGAAAAATGGCAATTAAATACAATAAGGTTCTAAATATGGCTGCCACTTACGAAAATTAACGAACCGTACATGTTAAAGTCTATTAAACCGCTGCGGAAACATTACTCGCGCCGCTTGGTTAACACGGAATAATAATATACGATAGATTAGAGGATTTTTTAACGTTTATTGTGAGTGCGAACCGACCTTGTTATGTAAATATTTCGTATAGTGGCCACGTATTCATAAGTTCTTAATACTATTATGTATTCAATACGCGAACTTATAAATGCATTATATTTAGAAGAATCGTTAATGTTTCAATAGTAACATATCCAGATAATAACAAAAGTCTGGTACTTCAACCCGCGCTAATCCTAAGAGTAAATACTTAGTTTATTATATGATTAAAGACGATAGTTTCCTATCATTGTCCCATAACTAAAACATGTCCGATTGGTAAAACTAAAAGGTTATATGTTACGGATATACGTAAACTAATATTTTTGAAGGAAATGTACACGATGTGCGTAAAGACATTGTATACAATGAAACATTTATAAGGCCAGAGCTGCGGATGTTGTTAATAATACCAAGCTTATTCTTAATATAGGGACAACTTGTTTCAAACTGCGAGGTTAACGAATTTAACATTGAACTTAGTTTTCTAAGGCTTATTAAAAATATTATTCACGATGACCACGCTCGACAAGTAATACAAATTTTACCCCGTTATGTAAGATGCCATTAACGCATTGACTATGTTAAAAACTTGAAATATCCAAGATGGCCACTAAAAACTTTAACTCCCTAGTTAATTTCTTCACCCCAAAAATACCCTTGAATACACTGTGTAAGACAAAACGAATTATGTGCTTAAAGACAATGTTAGATTAATAACCTATAAAATCTTTAAAAGGGACCCCTATTAGGGGTGAGTTATATTTGAAAACATGTACCCGAATCCATATATACCAGCCTAGTGGCGAAAAATGGCAGCATTGCATGATTATAATAATTTAATTTATGGAAGACCCCTTTCAATAACCGTAAATCAGATGATCACGTGACGCGGCTTTTTGATCGAACTATCTAGGGAAAACGTGTTCTTGAAATATCTTTTGGCATTATGTAATTCCCCATTTTCAACACATGTTTACGTGAGATGACCCCAAAGACACTTCCTAACGGACGACAGGATATACTATCTTTACCACGTTATTAACGTATTGACTATGTTAAAAACTTGAAATATCCAATAAAAAACTAAACTCCCTAATTTCTTCACCCCAAAAATAACCTTGAATACCCAGTTTACATTTCATAAATTTTAGGCTTATTATTAACGATGGCCAGGCTACCTACAAACTTTACCCCCGCGGCCTTATTAAAGGTTAAATGACGGTAATATATAGTTTTTGATGCATTTACAATGTCATAATAATAATCAGCTAGGCCCAAGTCATCTACCGACTTTTAATGCGACGTTTTATGTTAATATATATAAAAATCCTTTAGGGACAACTTGTTTAAAAACAAGCTTGATCTAAAGTATATATGGCAAATTTCCTAAAAATAACAGACATGGACACCCTTTTCAATACGCCCTACAGAACCCGTTTAAATATGAATTGGCTGCCAAAACACGTGAATTTTACAAATTACTAAGAGTTCATATAACAACCTTTAAAACCAGCCTCCAAACTTTACCCCGTTCTGTTAAGTCATTTTTACCGCGCTTCCTTACGTTTAAACACAGCTTATAAAACTCTTTAATATTTACTACTTAAGACCACTTGTTGATTAACCCCAAAGACGTTACCTAACTGTTATAAACAAATATACTGATTTACCCGCCAAATGGCTAAGAGTTCAACCATATAACATCCACTAAAAGAGATCACTTGTTCGGGTCCATAATCCCAAAGACGTTTCCTAACCGTTGTCAGGTAATTAAACCATGCAAACGTTTATACTAGTAAATACAAACTTTACCCTCCTCCACTTGTTCATTTTCGCGCTTACATCATCATAAACGCATGTTAAATCCCCGCCAAAACTTTTTTAACAACCATATAGCTACCAGGTCAAATACCCTAACGGTTTATTTTAAAGGTACAAACTTTACCCGTTTCCCCGCCAAAATCATGTCAAACATGTAATAGACCTATAGAGTTTAACCACTTGTTGATCGACGCTTACACTTTCCCGCCAAAAATTAATATTCAAACATATAATATAACTACTTGATGATCCTAAACACATGTTACTATCTAACAGGTCAATGACCCCTAACGGTAAAACAATACCACGCTCATTAATATTCACCCTTTTGACCTTGAACAGGTCGACTAACTAGGCTAATTAATTAACACCTGTGCTCGTTACGCACGAGTGCACGCGTGACACGCGCCCGAGGGGGGGGGGCGGAATCGCGATTCCCCGCTTCATTCCCCCCCGTCGGGCAGCTGGGGACGCGTGGGGGAAAGCACGCTGCGCCCCCCTCGCGTATCCAGAAAGACGGCACTATACTACTCCGATGAACTTTTCGCTTGTTCCGGGATATTAGGGCTACTCTATTTAATCCTTCTGAAAAAGAGGTGTAAAGAGAGTAAATCAAATTGTGTCGTCTTCTAGCCAGAATTTATCTGCTTAAAAGGCCACAGGCAGCCATTTTGGAAAAACATTTTTACTCCGACTCAAACTATTCGCCACCACAGGGTCGGAGTAAAATGATTTAATGGCGTTACTCTTCTTATCCTACTCCAAAATCGTGGAACAAACGAAAATAAATCACCTAGGATGGGCGGTGCCTAATGCGATTTACGTAGTCACTTAAAAGAAAATACCTACAGGTACTAGTTCAAATGAGTTGATAAATGAATGTATTTTTAGTTAATATTTTAACCTATTTTCATTCAATCGAAAAGATGCGTATTAAAATTTCCCGGTATAAACTACCCACTAAGCCTTGGCAATAAAAATATCCAAATTGGTAAACGTTGTCCATATAAATAATTTTGGAGTGCGCGTTTCTTTTACCTATAGCGTTTTCCATTTGACTGCTCTCGAGGGCTCTAGATCTCTCTAATCAACATATTATGTTCCATTTGCGTGCTCGGATCTGCTCCGATCAAGATTACCGTGTTACATTTCCTGCTCTCGGGTGATCCGTGATCACCCCAAAACCGATCTGCCGATTTCGACAGATCAACGGAGCGAGATTGGAGCTAATTTTTGGGTGTACCTTTTAGATTTTTTGTCAAAATGGCAGACCAAGACGCGAAAATTCAAATTACTAGCAGACGAAAAACAACGTAGCGCGGGAATATGTTCATGGAATGTTCCATTTGCGGTTTTACTCTAGTCAATCGGGGTGAGATCTATGACGTCAGACACGGATTCGGAGATAATCTCGAGCAATAAAATGGAAAACGCTATAAGAATTCTTTGTAGCATAAAATACATAAAAAAATCAAAACAAAAAGCACGTGTTTCGGTTTGGCCTTGGCTCTATAGCACAATTTTAAATTAATAGGTACTAAAATAACTGTTAGACATTAAAAATCAATGACCAACAAAGACGAAATATTACTTACCCTTCTTTCGTATTCCCCGTGTTTTACACGTTAAATATAATATATATCTGTTTCGGGATCGTATCGTGACTCTTTGGCTCAAAATGGTCAAAAAACAATGATTCTATTTCGGGTCAGAAGAAGTGTGTAGTTTCTCAGAGTGAACAATTTACCAGTTTCTGAGTTCGAATTCTGACAAACTAGACGCACCCATGGTTTCATTCAAGAAAATACCTTTATGGTATATTATGATGTTACCTATTATACCAAAGATAATATAACTACGTACCCTAGATTCGAAATCTCGGCGTTTCTCGATAGCGCGTTTTCTCGTGAGGCTTTTACTGAGTTCGCGCCGGAAGTCGGAAAAATCTGGCTCCATAGCAAGGTGAGAAATAAGGAATTTCAATAGATAACCCAAGATTATATTACTCACCTTTAGTTTTCTTTCGTTTAGAAACATTTTTTATAGCTACAAGAATGATACATTATTGTTTTAAAACAATATAACGCAAAAATATCTGGTATCTTGAAAACCGCAAGTCAAAAACCACAGCGCAATTTTCACTAAAACTATACGTTTTAACTAGATGTCGGTAGCCCTGCCAGCTCCATGGAGGCAGTTTTTTCCGACTTCCGCCGGGAACTCAGTAATAGCCTCCGTTACGTGCAAGTAGCTTGATTTCCAATCTAGGGTACGTAGTTATATTATCTTTGATAATACTAACTCTACCTCTCAGTCGATAGAACTTCCTAATTATGTTTCATGAATATAAAATATGACATTGGAAAAATCTCTCTATCAGCAGAATTAGATAAGTAACTATTGCGCAATAAATAGGTAGACGGAAGTCAGCCATTTTCTGTCGCACCCGAACGCCCAAAATTCTGTTAAACCGGTGGATTTTTTAAATAACTCGATAAAAAAATTTATTGCGAATTTGTGTATCTCATTGAAGTAATTCTCAAATTTAATGGAGTAGAAATATTTCCTTTATTTTATTACTGTCTAAAATCTGCTAAAACCAATTTAAAATTATTTGCGGCTTAATACCGTCCATTTATAAATGTGGTATCGTCGCGTACCCTACTTCATCATAAAAACTACGTTATTAACCTTTGACAATTCTGGAACAAAGCATGAGTGATTGACGCAGGTCAACTTGTCAAGAAAATCCACAAATTTGTTGTGGGTGTTAATTCTTAAGAGTTGTCAATAATAATTAATACACCATTAAATTCCGCGTAAAAAATTCTACCAATAAATCGTAATAAAACGAAAACAAAAAGGGGGGGCCCTTTTCTTCACATTGGCCGACTGGACTTGTTAAGCGATAAATGGTTATAGTTACATGTACCAGAAGAAGTTTATAATTTATCTCTTTAACTAGTTAGTTTTTAGTGGAGTAGACTTCGGTATTTACTACTGATGGCAATGATGCTGGTTTATGAAAACTGTAGAGTAGAGCATTGCGATTGAAACAAAGTCACTAACGAGACATAATAAGCAGGTTGCAACTCATGTACAAGTTAATTAAAAATTTGGCATTTCAGAGTAACTGTGCCTTCAAGGATATTTACATGCCTCACAGATTGGTGGTTAAGACATTTCCATAATGCTTTTAATATTCTATGCACAAAAATTATGAAGTAAAATTTATCCCTCACAGCAATAAAACGCTATCTCTAAGACATTACAAGCCTTGGAGTGGGGACCATATTTCTTTGAGAATTTGTTCCTTTTTGAGAATAGTATTTCCACTTCTTAAGTTGGGTGAGATTGTGCAATGTTAAAATCTTCACATTGGACAGTTATGTTATAAAACATTGCGCTATCAAGAAGCTCAGTTGGTCACGTTTTTGGTGACGATGTTACATGGGAGTCAATATCAATCTTAGCGCATACAAAATTAAATAGAACAAACCAAGTCAATTGGAATAACAAAAAATGACTCTTCCTATTAAATTCCTGAACTGTGACATGTCCTTTTCATTTATTCACTTTTAAAATTTATGTTTTTATGGCCCTCCCACTCTTTGACCACAAAAACTCTTAAGGAGCCAAAGTTTCTCCGAAACATTATTTTGATAAATAAATCTTATAATAAATTTAAACCATTGTGCATCTCATTTTTAATTTTTTTAAACTGTAAACTATTTACACATAACACATAAAAGATAATTTTGATTACCTATCCATGGCCTTACCAATCTTCTTGTATCCATTGAAGTATTTTATTGTAGTGTCAATTAAAACTCATTTTACTAAGGTGAAATTGAGCAATTCAATTTATTCCGTGGCAACACAACTGTCAAATGTGCATCACATTTCAGCCTTGAATACTTTTTGGCCTACCCCTGAGTAATTTACAGCAAAATTTCAAGCTTAACTTTTACTCGTACTGATGTGAAACATTAGGCTAAAACTATTCGCTCGCTTCGGGATGAAAAGAATGCACCTTTCACCCCAAACTACCAACTTCTTCCATACAAAAACAGCCAAACTGTATTTTGAAGTTGCTCGCTATTTCCTAAAAATTACTCCAAAACTAGCTAATTGGTGGTGAGTTAGCTTGAGGTAGGCAAATAGTTTTATGTTAATAGTGCAAATGGATTCAAGGTTTTCCATGAACATACTTTTATAAGAGGTTTTGCTTCTGCTATGTTACTATCTTTTAAACTTAATATTAGCTTCTTTTCACTTAACATAGTCACCTAGTGACGAACATGAAAAGTCTACAAATTAACAGAATTTTAGTCTGTATTGGACACCTTTTCAAAATTGTAGTTTTTAAAGCACTAAGTGTCTCATTAAAATTAATGTTCTACATCAAACAAAAACTTTAAAAAATACCATGAATTAAGTATTCCAATTAAAATTTACAGGAACCCAAGTTTCGGCTTTCAACTATTGGAAATCATACTGAACACCCAGCCAGAATTAAGTATTCCAATTAAAATTTACAGGAACCCAAGTTTCGGCTTTCAACTATTGGAAATCATACTGAACACCCAGCCAAAATTATTTATGATACAAGCTAGGTGCGTTTTTTGTAGGCTCATAAATAGCAACAGTCACTGGCTAAATTAATTCCTTGAGCCTGTAGACATGTTACTGCTAGCAAATGCCCTCATTTACTAAGCTAGAAGTTCACCCCCTTTAATATATTCCTGTGGCCGCCCATGGCTAAGGCTGATTTAAAAAAAAACAACCATACATTTTAATAGCAGTAATTTTATTTTTCATAAAATATAGAAAAATGAAATGAATTTTTTTATAAATATAAACGTTGATGATAATTGTCTTTCAAATAGGTTAAAAACTATTACATGTACAGATAATATCCAATTTATACAAACATTTTTTCTTTAATTTATAAGAGCTAACGCGTAATTTATTTAAATAAAGCCTTTTTATTTAAATAAACTTTTGTCTTCATGTACTTTTAAGTGTTTCTTCATGATACATTGTTCAGAAAAGTTCTCCGTACATTCTTCTTTAATTTAGTATATCCCTAACTTAAATCTCACTGATATCTAAATACTACTTTGTAGATATGGATTATAAAAATTTATTTCCCAAGCTAATGTTACCAAAAAAATGACTGTTCAGTAGCGTTGCCATATTAAGTTATATATTGTTGATAGGTTGGGAAATTTGAATTTTAAAAACAACGCTACTTAATACAGTACTTACTTTAAGTAAGGCATTTTTGAAACTTGTACTTAAATGTGCAGGAACCCTGTACTATAGAAAAATATAATTATTTTACATGAACATTACATATAACAATTTCCCAAAAACTTATTTACACTAAATAATTAAGAAATAAATGTTCGGTAATCGCCAAAAGACAATTTCCTTAAGAAATGCTTATAAATATCATTTAATTGAATTTTTTTAAAGTTACGGTTGCAGCTCTATCCACATAAAAATTAGTTACTAGAAAGCACTTCTTAAAAAAGTTCTTTCGTTCCTCATGCAGTAACATCATGAAATAATGACATTTCTTTTCAAATACTTCATGGACAAACATGAAAATGTTATGACCCAATCCCATATAAATTCGTCATTTTCTTTCCAAACATAAACAAACCACTAACAAGGAAGATTTTTACTTCAACTATGCGGAGGATAGCCCTACACAACACTAGGAGGCTTACCCGCTTCTGTTTAATAACAAGTGCAATGGATGCCTAGGCATAGTGGCACACAGTATTAAATCTACAGCATAGTTGGTATTAAAGAACCTTCTTTAGATGAGGAGTTTCCAAATTTACAAGAGCTATTCTACGAACTAGTTCCCTTAAACCAGCCATGACACTACGTGGGATTGGACTATTTTATGAGATGAAAAGTTTCATATAGGCCTATTTAAGGTTATGTTTTTGGTTTATACTACTGGTACAACTAAATAAAAATTTATGATATTCAATTTAAAATGACAATAACACCCACCCTTTTTATAAGAACATTGCTTAAGGATTTCATTCAATTTTTTAATTGCAAGGGCCAAGGCCAATATTTATTGCCTACCTCAGGAAAATAAAACTTGTCTATATCCTATTGGGGAAATGACAGCTTAAGTCCATTATGAAACCTTTCTAGGGCAGCGTCAACGTGATTTTGATGATTTTGGGATTTTTCAAAGTCAATATACTAAAAATAAATCATTGCAGCTTTAGTAGTACAGTAGTACTAATTTTATGAATGAAATGGTTAACCCTGGAATGTTTTTAGGTAAAAGTGGAACAGCTACTCAATGATAGTTCATTTTTTGTTGCGTAACAACTTTTATCTAAACACAGTCAAGGTTCCCCCTCGATTCCCCTCAGGAATTTTTTAACAAAATATTTTACATTCCAAAACCAAAGAAATTTTCGATTGTTACGAAAAGTTTTTAAATCACTACCATAGAATACATACTATAAAAATAAACAAACCAGCATCTGAAATTAATAAGTTTTTCTAAACATAGTTTTAAATGTACCCTAGTTAAAATCTTTTTGATAGGCAAGAATTGTACTTAAAATGTAAAGCTGGCTACTGATGAAAAACCAAATAAATAGTTTACATCATAAGGTCCCCATAAATAAATGTCTACCATAGGGGCCCATGGTAACGGCGTTGTCCTGGAGAGAAGAAAATTAATGTACGACGATAGGGCAGTAGGGACATCTTTTTCAAAATTTCTACATCTAAAATATTATCTTACTTGGTAGAGCAGCTACGCGCGGGTTGATAAATGCCATACAAAACGAGTCTAAATCTCAAATTTGAAAAATAAATACCTTCAGAAACAAGTTATCTTATTTCTAAAAGCCAGTTTTAGGTTCTGATGAATCATTTTGCAACGATAAGTGTTAATTTTAAATTTTTAAGCGATAAAATTGCGAATAAGCCTTGGCTACAGTGCTAAGGGTGGGCGGCGAAGATTTATCCCGCATGGTTCTAAGTTTAAAAACGTTCGCGCATGGCTTGTGCGCATTCATAATACATTTCACAAAATTTATTTCAGAAATGCATAGTTGAAGACGTAGCCACTAGGAGGTGCAGATTTTGAATACTTACCTCAATAACGGGTATGTGATCATAAAAAATTTGGCCTAGACCTTTGCTTATGGGGACCTTATGATAGGCTTATGTTTACATACATCCATACATACGGATTAAGTGAATAGAGAAATAAAACATGAATTTTGTTAATTTAAATTGGAGTACTGTGCTACAAAAATTTCATACGGATAATAATCAAATATTTTTATACATTAATGCTTGAATTTCCCCAACTAGATTTAACTTTGCTATTCAAATTTCTAAAACAAATTTAATGAAAACTTTGCATATCTTTGGGTGTTTTCAATTAAAACCGTTAACTGGCTTGGCTGTTTTGGTTGCACCCCATTATCAGTTTTGCTATACCTATCTTCGCTACAGCTCACAACCAAAAGCTATTTAAGGGAAAATAACATTGAAAGAATTTGCCGAAAATATTTCTTATCTCAGCCAGGTCAGAATTATAGTAAAACTGCAGAATTAAGTTTATCTATCACAGATTTTAGTGGAAACATACTGTAGGGTAGGAGTTTCCTACAAACAGACTTAAGATACATTGGGCATTCAGATTTCTACATGAAAAAGGGTTTGTTTTAAAAAACATTAGCTTGTTTGTCAAACTCAAAAGCCAATCTAAAATGAAGTCAGGCATCCTCATTATGAAAAAAATTTACTTATCCACAATTGTTTAGGTCTACAATGCAAGTGTGAATACCATAAGTCCCATAAACATGTATTGCCATAAAACCATGCTAAAATTAATTTCGGTTTTCACTTTAGCTATAACACAACTGTTCCAAATTAAATCTAAAAAATGCATGTGTCTATTTGCGTCACCCTAAATGTGCAATTAAATACCAAGGCTTCCTTTTTATGTTTCATAAATTTAAGATGAGTTTTATGGGGGTAGGGCTCAACCCCAACTAACCAAGCTAGCTTTTAACTAGGAAACAAATTCTTAAAAAGTAATCTAAAAGATATTTGGTTTCGGACAAAATATTTCATTTTAAATTCCAATAAGAGAAAATTATCTCAAAAAAGGGTTTAAAAAGTGCTTACACTACTCCAAAGATTAACACACATTGGGAAAAACCCTAATGCTTGCTTAAACAGGATGTGCACCTATAATTTTTCAAATTGCAGTACATTTTTAATGTTCATGATGAGAATACAAGAATAAAATTATTTTAAGTTACCTTTTCTTCAGTTGCATGTTCCAATGCCAATTTGGTGTAGCTGAGCAAATTCGCCGGACATCAGTCAATGAAAGAAGGAAATGGGGTTTGAAGAATTAAAATTTCAGTAAGCCTAAACTTCCATTTCACAATTTGAGAATCTAATTTGTTTGTTTCTATTCAATGAATGAGACAGAACGTTACCCCATACTATTTTGAAAATCATAAATTTTGCAAAAAAAGATTAGAAATAGAGTAGAATTATTTTAATAGAATAATCTACTTAAGTAGTTGTAGTTTCACAGTCATTAAATAAAAAAATTACGGCACAAAATAGTAGAAGTTTCAAATATGCTCTATGCAAGTGACAGAGCTTGTTTAGGTAATTCCAAATTTTGATCAAAGATTGGGATAAATAATATCCTTAATAATTCTATTATTTTCTAAAACTGATATCAGCTATTGCATGGTATTGAGTTTATGAAATAAGGCTAATAATTTATTTTCATGACTGGCCTATTCATTATTTTCATAAATGATGAAGCAAGAAGTCATAGAGATAAAATTTTCTAGTAGATTATAGAAACCCAAACTTGTTTGGAAATTTGCTAGCCCCCAACGCAATAACTCAAACACCAACTATAAAATAATTATTTACCACATTTCCCTATTTGGCACCTCATAAAATAAATATATTATAGATAAAATGTATATGTTGGTTCATAGTGACTGATGTTTATATTACCCATACAGCCAACTCACATTACCCGTTCTCTTTCTTTACAAAATGTATTGGTTGCAAATTTCACTTACATCATCCATAATTCAGGAAGACCAGATGATTGTTCTAACAATCCAGATAGTAAATTGAAACACCGAGTATCCTCGTTAAGTTCAGTCAGGCAGGAGATTAACCTAACACAAATTTAAAACACAGCATCCAATAAATTTAATGTTATATCAAAACTACTTCATGCTGGTTAACACATAAGATTTAGGTCATCTCATTTCAAGATGTCAAACATGGTTCAAGGTCATTCAAGGAATGTCCCGTATAAATTTGAAATTTAAAAACAAATTTTTTTTTCATTTTTTAGTGGACACCCTGTATAACACTAACTAGCCAAGTCATTCTCATTGAAGTAAAATTTGAATGGTTTCCTACCGTTTGAGCAGTTGATAGTTGTTTGGAGCAGTGGCAAGAAATTCTTGAAGCACATCAGCTTGAATTGAAAGATCATCGATACTATCGCAGAACGTTTCAATCAGACAATTATGAAAAGTGTAGTCATAACAGGATTCTTTATCATTGTAATCCAAAATATTGTTAAAAGATACATTCTGGAAGCATTGATGGATTATACGTTTAGCTCCAGAAAAATCAGAGAAGCTAGTCATAGTTGTCTGAAAGTAGCTGAAAAAAAATTTAACGAAAAGATTAACTTAGCTGGTATAAAACTGATCCTGTTTAAAAAAAAAATTTATAGAAATGTGATTCATGGTTTCCCAAAAAAAATATCAAATTATATAAAATTTTGGAGCCCGGAATCGGTTTATGGTTTCTTTATGGAATTATGGAAAATGGTTGTGAAGAATGAATCAAGACTTACTGTTCCCATATAAACTTCTTGCTGTCCACAGACTTCACTGATATAAGAGCACTCTCATAAGCTGCCTTTATCTCTTCAAAACAATAGTTTTTGCACTGTAATAAAATTCTACCACCCAAAAAGAAATTTTAATAGTGGTTTAGTAAAAAATATTATTACTCATAAATATAGTATCTGCAATTAATTTAAGAAAAGGAAATATAAATTATACAAAGATTACTGTTATAAAAGCAAATAATTTCGGAAATTTTACAGTTATTATATATATTTAGAAAGTCTTCAATGCGAAAAAATTTGTTTGGTTATCTGTAAGTTCTGAAATTTTTAACAACCAAAGGAAAATCTGAAAGATAAGTTAACTCATAGACTCCACGGGTAGGATTTTAAAAAAATTCACATAAATCCTTAATTTAAAAAAATTCCAAACCCTTTGAAGTTTAATTTTAGGGTACATAAGGTAATGTATAAGAGCTACCATATTTTTTTAATTGATTTTGAACACAGTGAAATTGGCTGAATATAAATAACTCAAACTAACACATAGCAAACCCAGAAATTGCCCTTGTCCTCGTCAGTCAAATCTATCCTTGCATTCCTTTTCAAGCTCACCAAAGGCATAGAATCATTAGTGGGAAAGTAGTTCAAGAGACTTTGAAAAAGATAGACACAATCCAGTGTGTTTCCAGAATCAAGTGGCTCAAAATATCTCTTAACAGAATTCTCTAAGAATATCACAGCATCTGATGTTCGATTAGTTTGAACATAAAAAGTAGCAATCGCTTCCATTAGCTTAGTGGACTCTGGTAAATGTCTTAGGCCGCTTAGCAGAGCCTGCATTAGGATAAATATGAGAACAAAAGTTAAAAATTTAAAAACTAAATCAGTACTCATACCAGTATACTGAATGTTAATGCTAATAATCACCAGATACAATTTTACTGTTTTTATTATACATCAAACTTACTTCTTCAGCATCAGCGACGCATTCATGTGAACCATAAAAGTTGGATAAAATTATCCATAACTTAGCCAGTTTCGGACTTTCATGTAAAATACTTTTGAAATCGGAAATGGCACCATTAAAACTGCAACGAATGAAATATGGTATTAGATTATTTAAGTTTGAAGGATAGAACTAAACATGCAATTTTATATTTCAAAAATATAAAAAACATACTTTTGATTTAGTATTTTAAGTTGTGCCCAATTGGCATACATCGTAACACAATCATTTAAGGTCAAATCAGATTTGTCAACAACACAGCAACGAATTGCATCTTCCATTAATATTAGAACATCAGATAACATAGACCCATTTGGTGGAAAACATATCAAAAATGGTTCCTAATGAAAGGTAATCAAAAAGAAGTTAAATAATTTTAACTGCAGTAATTTAAAAAATATCAGATATGTAAGCAATGATCATCAGTAGTTAAGAGTCCTGATAATTACTAATTGCAATACATGTATAATTCTATTTGCAATGCCACTCTTACCTTAATTACTAAATGGCCTAGATATGTGCTTTTCTGCTCAAATAATATGGGAGGAAGAGTTTTGAAAGCGAAGTAATATATGTAAACAAGCCATAGTAGAACTCTATCTTTCACTGTCAGCAAGTGAATAAAAGGCTTAAAAACCGTTTTTGAATTTAATACTTCTTCAGCCACATCACAAGCAGCAGAGTCATTTTTATGGATCAACTTTTCTTTAGCAATTTGAGATGCTGGTGATAAGGCAGTCTAAGACAAATAAATTTTAAAATAGTATAGTAAAATCCACAAGTACCAATATTTTAGTTGTTATTCAATTCAATTTTCATTTAGAACACTAACCTTTAAATGAAACAAAACATGGTTGTCTTTCTTCACTAACAAATTGAGTTGCATTAAATTTAGAAAAATTTCCAACAACTGCCGAGAACTCTCTGGTGTTGATTTGTTATGTTCCGAAAGGTTGTTCATAATTTTTATACAAATATTATATTTTTGCTCGAAAGACGTGGCAATCATGAAGTACTGCCACCAGATAGAATAATGATTCACATATTCCAAAGCTTGTTCAAACATATTTTCAATGTCATTCACACTGTCAGGATGTTGAATATAAAGTGTTAAATAAAGTTTCCATAACTGCAAGTTCTCTTGGTTAGCTTCCAAAGCTCGAGACAATATATCTAAGGCTTCATTGAGCCTGACTTGGCTGGACCTAATAAAATTGCATATATTTTACAGTTACTCCATTACATAAATATAAAATTTTCTCAGGACTTACTCATTGGCTTTGTTGTAATAAATTTTAGCGAGACACAACCAAGCATCAATGTTAGTTGGATCTTTCTTAACTCGTTCTTTCAGTTCAGATGGATTTTCTTCATTGTTAATCTCAAAGTACCTTTTGTCCACCAAAGAGGATTTTTGAAAAAGTGATACTGTGCCATCTTCAATCCATGAAGTACCCATGATTTGTTTATTTGCTAAAAAAGGGGCTTAATTTTTATTTACAGTTTTGACTTGCTTTCTCAAGTATATCAAGTTTAGATTTGAAGGGAGCACATAAATTAGCACAACTATCTTGAAGGAAAAACGAAGTACTAAAAGTTTAGAACAACTGGCGCACAAATATACTAATCAAAAATACATGGCTCAATACATTATTGTGCAAATCTTAATTTCTGCAATGATGTAATATATATTTTAATATAATACAATTAGACAAGAGAGAACTCGACAGTGAATTTCAAAGGTCTGCCACCTCCAATTTTGTATATTCAGTAATAAAGTTTTCTGTTATGTGGTAGTTAAATAAATTAATACATCAAAACCAGATATTACTAATAATACTTAAAAGTTCACAAATTAAGTTAAAATATCCCAGTCAATTGACATCACAATTTACCAATTAAATTGGCTTCAACTGGCGAACTGTTTGAAAAATCAGCTACTATACCTAGTGAAGAGTACTTTATTTCAAAATTACTGGGCTCATCTTCATTTTTATTGTTCTTCTTTTCAAATTGTGTCACGGATGGATCAAAAAAATACTTCCGACACCAAACTTCGGAAGCAAAATATGGCGATTCTAATAAAAATTTAATTAGTTACAAGAGTTGTGAATACAAAAATTTATAAAAACTTACTAGAATTTATTTTTCCATTTATTATATCGAGAACTTTATTAAACCCTTCATATTTCCCATTGTTGGAATTCCTCAACTTTTTGGATTTTGGTCTTTCTTTATTGAAAAATTTAACTGAAATAATGAAAATATTAAAATAATTAACATTTAAATATTTTTCTTTCTGAATAACAGTCACATTCCTTTCCTGGATCACCCCATTTAGATTGTATATAGTTTTTAAGTAATTATTTTTCATAATAATTAAAGTTGAGGCTAGTTTATTTCTTTTGTATAAACAAAAACTGCGCTAGACATTTTAAAAAATCATAACAATTTTACTATAGTACCAGATGTGGATAATGGTGGGGGTGGGGGGGGGAAGCATGAGAGTAGCACAAAATCACATAAGAAACTTTTGTCCTATTTAGTCATTGAGCTACGCGTAGAGTTACAGAGATTTACTGCTTGTAGTATTCATATGCGGTAAAACGGTCTCAATCGTCTGATATAATATCTGATGTTGCCTAAGTTGTCTACTCTGGGGAGACTTGGCCTTGCTTTTACATGGAAGATTGTAGTGTAATAATATGGATTTAAACAAGGTGATTCATTTATAGAGGAGCAAATTAGACTTAACATTTTTAAAGAAAATTAATGTATTTTTGAGTTACACAATGAATTTTTGAACAAATCTTCACCTTCCAAAGGGAAAACTTGGACCTTACGGGCCTTCTTACAAGGCTATGTCTTCATTTTTTAAGTATTTATGACAAAATCTCTTAACCCATTTGGGAGTACTGCCTCGAGGCATCAACGCAAGGTAAAGATAACAAATGTGGAGAAAAAATTGGTATAGCAGCATAAGTTAAGATTTCCTGTACTATGTCAACTTTTTTAACTTTTGTGGCGTTAATAACTCCTATAAACATGTTAATAGTTTATAGGGAGTAGTTGCAATTAATAAATAAAGTAATTTAAATTATAGTAGATAGAAAATAAAATTATTTTAAGAAATAATAATTTTAAGAAATATATCTTTGAATGAAAGTTAGAGTAGTGTTCGTACGGGGACCCCAACCCCGACCCCGAAAGTCGGGGATCCCCAACTTTTGTCCCCGACCTTGACTGTCGCAAACCAAGTCGGGGTTTCGTTTTCGTAGTGTAATTTTAAATTTTCGTTCCGACGCACCCCGCTAAAATCCTAAAAATATAAAATAGATAGGTTCCTTCTCTCCCTTTTTACGTGGGCGACAATAGAATGATCCGAATGACTTTTGGCTGATGCCGCTGACGTAGTTCTCGCTTGACGCTTGACTCCGACTTGAGTCGCTTTTTTAAGTTTTAAGCCCAGTTCACACTATACAACTAATTGGGCCACTTAAATGTATCCAACTAATTGTAATCAAGAAAATTGCATAGTGTGAACAGAAATAGTTGGAACCATTGTTACAATATTTATGTTCACACTGTACAATTTTCTTGTTTACAATTAATTGGATACAATTAAGTGGCCCAATTAATTGTATAGTGTGAACTGGGCTTTAGTTTCATAATTGCCGTTGTTTCGGGCTCTCTCAGTCTCAGCTAAGGAGTGTGGAGTTACAACGTTTGTAAATAACTTGTGAATTTATGAAACAACTTAAGATCAGTTCGCACTATACAATTAAATGGGACACCTAATTGTATCCCATTAATTGTAAGCAAGAAAATTTTATAGTGTGAACAGAAAAATTGTAACAATAACTCCCACTTTTTCTGTTCACACTATACAATTTTGTTGCTTACAATTAGTTGGATACCATTAAGTGGTCCAATTAAATGTTTTGTGTGAACTGGACTTTACTTAAACAATTGCCTAAGCTATAGACCTCTATTTTAATATCTACCTATCTTATCTATTGTTACTATTACTAATAGTCTCTAGGCTCAGTAAAATTGGGGTATTTTTATAATTTTTCTATTTTTAATAAATACAAAGAATTTTCCATCCCCGACCCCGACTTGTTTTTCGCGGGGTTAGACCCACCCCGACTTTATTTTGACCCCGTACGAACACTAAAACTAACAAATGTGTTGTAGCTTTATTATGACCAAGGCTTAAATTTACCTGAAGTTTTTCCATTTCCTCTTTTTCTTGGGGAGTTCTTCTTTAATTTCGGGACAGACACAAATATTACCTCGTTTCAACAATACATTATATTTTACAGTTGTTTGTACTAGTTTGATTTAAGTTCTGGGACAAACTGGGAAGAAAAAGCCGCCATCATTTGTACTTCCATTTTTGCAAACCCCAGCTGAAGGTTAGGCGCCACTACTTTCGCAGCTGACGTCACTAGCCGCTGCTAGTCCATCACAAAGAGAATAGCTCTGGAGTTAATTATGTTCTTCATGGAGAAACTTTCATGTACATGATTTTTACCATTGACTCGATGCTTGGAGGAACTATACCAGGAGTGGCGGTGACAGAGCTTTTGCATAGAAACACGTTTTTTCAAAGCGAACCTTAATTTCATCCCCCTCACCCTATTCTAGCCGGGGCTTTGGCGCGCAACTAACTTCACGCCGAGCGTTAAGCATTTCTTATTTTCATTTTGGCAAAGGCACAGTTTGGAACTCGTTAGTACATGAAGTTAGTTTTGAAAATGAAGTGAAATAAAAAGAATTATAAAATGGTTCAGAAGAGTTGTTGTTATCGGGGGTGTAGAAATGCTACTTGGGCAATTAAGGTAACAACATTTCTTATGATAAACCATTTTAAAAAAATCTATTTTTCCTAAAAGCAAAAGCGTCAGCCCTCGGAGGATGGCTAGCCCAAGACCTAATCCTATCTTCAGTTAAATTCAAAATTTTTGAAAAACGGAAATTGACAGACGGATACGATGGCGCTCGCTTGAAAACATGCTTAAAACTTCACCGCCACTCCCAGTATAGTTCCTCCAAGCTCAATGGATCGTTTCATACTTCCCCCCATTATCCACATCTAATAGTACTAAGTTTTGGTGATTAGATTTTTATTCTAATTCGTTTTGATTTTAATGTTGGGTAGATTGGTTGCATCCTTAGAATAATTAAAAAGGAATAAAGTAAAACAATGGTGATAGGACCGTTAGTTTTAATAAGAAAAACAGTACTTGACAGAATATGCTTTCAAGGCAGTTACAAAATTAAGACTAATAAATTGAAGAATTTAAAAAGGTTTTTCTTATTAAAATTAACGGTCCTATAAACATTGTTTTTCTTTATTCATAATTCGATTATTATTCGTGGCTTCTTCTTGCTATAATTAAAAAACAATGGTGAGAGCTTTCAACTCGGACAAAACTACTATGCCCATACAATCATCGAAAACCAGACACTACAACCATGGTCCACCATGGTGTAATGAGTCCAATAAGTATTAATAAAATTAAAAAAAGGATTTCAATCACTTATATGGCTTATTATTTTCCCGAGTAAAATTTATAAGAACATTTAAATGATTATTTTGATATAATACATACTAATTTTTTCCTCGGCAAGTGATTTTGGACATCTTTCCTCAATACCGGCAATATCAGGAAAATAAGAAATTATGTTTTTAAATACATCAACAGGTTTAAAGGAATGATGTGGATAAGCAGGAAGATGCTGATATGCGCAATTTGGATCACAGCAGTTTCCCGTAATAGAGTATTTACAAACTACATCTCTTGGGTTAATCAAATTTAAGTATGATGGTGATGAGAATTCAACTTTGTAATATGGGCTCCACCTAATTGTTATAAATTGATTCATCAAAAATTAAGTTAAAAAAGCTAGAAATAAGCACAAATAGACTAAATTACCTGTATGCCCTTAAATGAACCAAGCAACTCTGATATGGAAAATCCATTGTTGTAATTTTCCTATTTTCTTCAAGAAATGAAGCATTTTGTATCTTTCGCTATACAAAATTAGGTATAGTAGTAGATAAAATTAATTTAAGACATCATGAAAACCATCAACTAAAAATCTAAAAACCAATGTTAAACCCAAACAATCTGAAATCCTATAATAAAGGAATTTTTAGCAATAGGTTAGCATAAATGTAAACCCTACAGTTTTAATGCAAATTTTCAACTAAAAGACTAATTCCACAAAAAGGTTTGTGAAGGTGTCCATCTACCCACTGGAATTTTTCTTAATATTTGTTTCTAGGGTTTTATAACAAAAGAAACCAAATTATCATTTTTCAGAAAGATTCATATAGCTGTTTATAGATAAGGGTATAAATTGTATGGCTTGGCATAGAGATACAACATTCATTGCATTTTGTAAATTAAGGAGAGAGGAATTCCATAAAAGTGTGTTTTAACGAATTTATCATTTTCTAATAAATTCAAGGGATATGTTTAACCTTTGACCCATCAAAAAACCATATTTTATAAGGAATTCCCTACCCATTAAATAAGTTTACTTAAGTCAATTAAAATTGCAATGTTTTTTAAATACCCTAGAGTAAATTTTTCTTCTCTTTATCTACAAAATGAAATAAACCTTGCGTCTCTGTTAGGTTGTTCAAGAGACACATTTCGGGATGCACCAATATGGGTACAGCCAATATATCGGCTATAGTATCACACTATATATTGCAAGATATTAACAAAGTTATATATCATAGGTCATTATAAAAGATGGTTCAGTACACTGTCATACCATTTTATTCTAATTTTTCATGAAAAAAGTTTTCAAGCGCATATCCTAATGTTTCTTTTCATTTTACATGGTACAGATTTTCTATCACAAATCAAATATAGTTGTTTATATTTGTTTACACTCGTAACTCCGGTCTAAAAACGGTATGATCTAGCTTCTGAAGTCTGGTGCAAGTGACGTGGCCAATCAAATAAAACATTATGATTAGTTAATCGGGAATTTTCTAATTTTTAAAGTTTTCCTGAAAATATTTTTCTAATAATAGTACCGGCCAATATCGGCTTTGTTTAAATTAATATTGGCCAATACAGATATTAGAAAAATAGGCCGATATATCGCTGCAGCAATAGACACACTAAAGGTTAAAATAGTTGATCAAGCATAAAATTTGTAAAATCACCTATCGTTAAACAGGCTTTAAGCATCTTTCTGAAAATCAAAAATTTGGTTCTTTGGACCAAAGAACACAAATTCTGAGAATATTTCCAGGGGGTTTGGGTGAACACCTATACAAATCTGTCATTGTATTACCAATATAGGGGAAAAACATTTTCTGTATGCACTCCAAGAAATTTTCATATCATTCGGAACTACACTTAAAAAATGATATAAGTGTTCATTCACAATTTAGCAAAAAGGAGCATGCAAAGAAATAATTAAATATTAAATGATCAAAATTGAACTGGCTATGTTAGTTCAAAAATCATGTATCCGAAAAATTTAAATCAGGAGTAAAACAATTTGAGTTTTAAACATAGTATTATGTATGCAACGCTTCATAAAAGTAGTAAACATTGTTACCTGGGCCGTAGCGTTAGGGTCTAGGGGCGTCAAAATATCATTCTTTCATAAGGGAATTAAGCTTATTGAGGGGTGCTAAATTTTCACTCACACCGGGCGCAATTTTTGTTGGCTACAGCTCTGATTGTTACTATAAATGGAGTATGAAATGTTTCAAAAAGGGAACAGGCTTTTGTAACATTAATGTAATTCGTAATTAGTTCACAAAAACTAGTTCAGCGAATGAAAATATTTTAGATCGTTTTAAATCAAATTCTGCTAAACCAAACCTAATGGTCACCCTGCTATTTCAACTATTTAAGTCAGTTTTGTTTCGTTATGATATGAATTACGTTACCATTTTTCTACGTTTTCCATTGCTCAATAAATTAAAGCTGATAAACTCCTTATCAGATATAACGTCATCAACATCTTGAGTGGAAAGTTTTCTTTTATTTGCTTTATTTTTCAATAAATTGAATAATTGCACATTTTTTGAAGAATCTTTATCAATCTGTACGCTGGGTTCCATTAAATATTTCTTATTGGCATTACCGTCACACTTTGCTTCACGGTGATACAAAGTAAAACATTTTGCAGGAGGACTGCGAACTACCTTTGATACAGAATTTGAATTCACTTCACTGCTGACTTTATTTGCTTCTGCCTCCAATTTAGCTACACTATTAATAATAGTACCTGCCTTTGGCACTAGAACAGAAGTATCTTTGTTGAGTATTGTTTGAGGTAACTCATTTGATACTTCCTTTTCATTTCCAAACATTGAGTCATTCAAATCTAATTTTGGTATTTCAGGTTTGGCACAGTCTGACAGTTCGCTTTCGCTCTTCGAAAGTTCAGGAATAGAAGATATTTTGCTAACCATTTCTTTAGCTTTTACCTGATTGCTAAAAGAACTGGTTGGTTTTAAGTTATTGGTAGTGCTGACATCTTTTCTGACTAAAGTATTGGGGTCTTCCGTGCCAGTATCAGCATTAATTTTAGGAGATAAAGATGGAACTGATTTAAGAGGTTCCATAGCCTTTAATTTCACATTTGCACCTTTATCCTGCTTTCTGAATTCTTCAATTCGTTGGGCTAACTGGCGTTCAAGCTTCTGATAGTACTCAATTTTTTCTTGGTTTTCACGTTTTTTCTTTAATTCAGTAGTTGACAACTTCGGTTGATTCTCAGTCTCCGCAGTTCCATTCTTAGATGCCTATACAAGGTTTAAAAATTATTAAGAAATAGTACTAATTGAAAACTGGCTCACTTACAGCATTGTTCGATATTGAATTTGACTTTCTTCTTGAAACCACTTTGCCAACTGTTGTTGGTACTTTATAATCTGGTCCAACAATAACTTTTCCAAATTTCATACATTCTTTTTCTAAGTTTGCAACACTTGTTTTACGTTTAACTACAGTTAATTTTATCCCATCAGTCTGAAAAGTAAAAGAATTGAAAATAAGTTGAGGCAAAAATGTTTGAGATGAAATGAGATGAAAAATATTGGTTGGTCTAAAGTACATAATTAGAGATTTTGAAACTTTTGATATTAGATTATATCAAAAGTTAATTAGCTATGAATTCCTTATTTTAATTTGTGTCAATTTTATACTGGGTGTGCCCTATATTCACATGAAAACCATCATCTTGTACCTAAAAAAGGCTTGCAGAGATTAACTGTATTAGTGCATGTAAGAAGTTGTTGGCTGGCACGAAGGGCTTTTCAAATCCCCTTCTATGCAATATAGCCATACTAACACAATTCTGGGAACATTTTATACTTGATATCATAAGCAAAGGTCTAGGTAAAATTTTTGACGATCACATACCCATCATTAATGTTGAGTGTACTTAGCTCATAGAAATCTCATAGGTAACTAGAACGCTGCCGTGTAACTGGCAAATGGGCCAAACGCCGTGGCAGACGATAGCCAGATCTCAGCCAATCAGAGCTCAAAGAGTGGTTCTGCCAAGAATTTAATGTCACCAGAGAGAATGACGTCACCTATCTCCCGCTATAGTAGCGGATCCAAGGAGGATTATTATCCTCCTTGGCGGAACCACTCTACGGCCTCTCATTGGCTGAAGGTTCAAGGCGAACTGGCGTCAAGCTCGGCCGTAGGCGGCAGCATTCTAGTTACCTATGAGATTTCTATGACTTAGCTATTCGACAAAATGGAAATATTTAACAGTTAACATGGCAGCACTGCCGAGCGTATCTTTCAACCTGTTTGTTAAGAAGTTCAGTCTTGTTAGTCTGCCTTGAGCACAAACGTTTTTAAGCTTAGAACCACGCGGGATAAATCTCTGACGCCAGCTCTTAGCACCGTAGCCAAGGCTTATTCACAATTTTATCACTTTCAAACTTAAAATTAACATTCATCATTGCAAAATGATTCATCGGAACCTAAAACTGGCTTTTAAAAATAAGAGAACTTGTTTCTGAAGGTATTTATTTTCCAAATTTGAGATTTAGACGCGTTTTGTGTGGCATTTATCAACCCGAGCGTGGATGCTCTACCAAGTAAGAGAATATTTTAGACGTAGAAATTTTGAAAACGAAGATGGCGCTACGGCCCTATCGTCATACGTTAATTTTCTTATCTCCAGGACAACGCCGATAGCATAGGCCCCTATGGTAGACCTTTGCTTATGGGGACCTTATGATAGACTTATGTTGATATATAAATTATATTTGATATGGCAAGTACTAATTTTTAGCCCCCTTAAGAACAGTTTTTTAAATTTCTTAAAAAGACTTGCAAAGATGACAATGAGGAAACCCTCTCCATAGAATACCAAAAACTGACCATGGCACGAATAGTTTTTAAAGATTCCCTTGCTACTGAAGCACTTTTTTCAGCTGCAGCTAACTGTTGTTTAAGTTGCTTGACTTTTAACTCCTCTATACGTTGAGTTTCTGTTTTCTTCAAGATTGTTTGATTCAATAAAAATACTCTGCGCCCTTCATTAGCTAGTGCAGTTCTAAAAAACGAACAGAAAAACTATTTTTATTTACCTAACAAAAACATTTAATTACACAGGTGTGAGAAAGCTACCTTTCTTTTTTCAGATTTTCTTCATATACTGCAAGTCTCATCTGCCTTTCTTTCCTATCATGGTCATTAGCAGCCTTTTCACTGTTTAAATCTGTCACCACTATTTGCTTCTCAGAACTTAGGGAATCCCCTTTTTTGACTAGTTTTCTTCTCATAATTTCTTCTTTAAGTTTACGATATTCCATTTGTTGGGCCTTCGAAAGTTGTGCAACAGCAGTTGGTGTTTTAGGATGCACTGTCTAAAAAAATAATAAATTACCAAATTATTTTTAAATTATACGGATAAAATGTTACATTTTATAGTTAATAAAAGGTATTGAATTTAACTAGGGAGTTAGATTAACTAGAGATAACATAGGAAAGGAAACTGCTATTTATCCACGATTCACATTTAAAATTAGAGTAGCAGACTTCAAAAGATATATTTGCTACTCATTGGATAATAATTATATATTTAATATATATTTTAATTTAAAAAGATGTAATATAAGTGCAGTAGAACGTGAAATTTCAGTCAGGTTCAGGGAATAGACCAAAACCCTGAAGTGTCGAACCAGAGGTTAAGTAGGAGGTAGATGCCAGCCATAAAATTTAACCTTTTGAATATATTTAAAAACTGCAGTCCCACTTGAAGGGCTTGCTTTGCTAAATAGGAAAAGTCTTCCCATGTTCTCTATCTGTGATAATTCTGCAGCAGAAAGGTTTGAGCATTTTGGTATGCAGGGCCGTGCTTAGGGGGGGGGGCGAGCCGGGCCGTCGCCCAGGGCCGCTAAAATTTACCAAAGGGATGTATATACCGGAGGGCAGCTACCCTCAGTTTCGCCCGGGGCCGCGAGACCTTTAAGCACGGCCCTGGCTATGCAAAGTTTGGAAACTCAATTCCAAAAAAGTGTATTAACCACTCATTTCAGAGACAGGACTTTTAAAAATGGTCGACCCCTAGTAAATTATTGTGAATCTTATGTTGGAAGACCTAATAAACTATCTTCATGCAAACATTTGCAGTCTAGAGCAAAGCTATTACTCAGTACATTTACTATAATTACTTCACATATAACTATGAACCTTACCTCAGATTTTTCTTTGGCCTCCCTTAGAAATGTATCAAGAACAGATACAAAGTTATCCTTTCCATCATCTTCAGTTTCCTTTGATTCATCTTCCGACGATGAAGTGTCTTCAGTAAGGTTAATAACAAGTTTTGGACACTGGAAAATTTTAAGTCACATATCCATAACTACACTTTAAAAAATTTGTCAAAAATTATAAATTGAAAGAAATAAAATGCGGGCTTTTTTAAAATTCAAATTGGTATTTCAAAAAGATGTGATGTACTTGACAAGTTTAAGCTTAACATAAAAGTTTTAACTAGTTTAAATATTTATTTCATACATCCTTTCAAGGCTTCAACTAACATACTGACAGAAGAGGGTTACTAGCTTCTGTTTCAAGGCAGTTTTAGGGAACTAATTATACCCCAGACCAATTTGCTTGAACTTTAAGGGAAGGGACCATACTGGTAAAACATTAGGTGCATTGGGAGAAAAGCTAAAAAGTCTCAACATAGTTATTATCCCTAAATAAAAATATATATAAAAGAAGAGGCTCAGGTTTGCTGATGAATTTATGACAGTAAAGTGTTTAGGAAAATAATTGAAAGAGATCATTTAAATAATAGGATACATTGTGTTCCTACTATTTATTTATAATTGACTGGAAAACTCACTCTTTTTATCTTGTTAACAGAAACTTTAAAAGATTCAGTTTTGGGATTGGTTGAAACATTCTCTGAAGATGAAGGCTTTGGCTCAAAATCAACAGGCTGAGAGGTGGTATTTTGAGAAGTGCTACAACTTTTTCCTTCGATAAATTCTTGAGGTAGTATAATTTCACTATTAACATCGGAGGGACTATCTTTTGGCACTTCATTTAAAATTTCAGTTTTTGGCGATTTTATTAGAATATTAGTTGGTTCCTAAAAATTACAATATTAATTAAAAAAATTAAACATTTTTTCCATAAAACAAGGCCAAATAGATTTCATGAGTTGTTAAAAAATTATATCACATGCAAAAACCAACTTGCAACAGACTGCAACAGACCCTCCCCCCATGGTAACACAAAATAATAATTGACCACCAACCTCTAAGTGATGAATACTGAAATTGCCCTCAATTATAATACCACCATAAGCCTTAAAATTAAGCATATTCTTTATTGTTATGCCTCTAAAAAAGGTATCATAATATTTTTATTGAAAAAAACCATTACTAAATAACAAGTTAAAATAATTTAGATTTCAGTGTAAAAAAATTATATGTTACGTAACATTTGAGTACTGCTCCCCACTGCTATCAACTACCCCTCCCCCGAACTGTTATATAATATGTAATAATAAAAGAATTCTTCCAAAACCAGAAAATATATTACAAAATCATTGATAGCTAAAATTATCAGTTGAAAAATATTAAGAATTATCGATATAGTTAATAAGTTAATCCACACGTTTTTTCTTGCATAGATTTCTCACATTGGCTGAAAAGAGAACCAACTGAATCAAGTCAATCAATTTCTTGAAAACTAGTGGCTGGTAACACAGCTAGGACAATTTTATCCGTAAGGTATCGTAGGATATTTTTTCCCATAAGGTATCGTAGGATATTTTTATCCATAAGGTATCGTAGGATATTTTTATCCATAAGGTATCGATATGGTGGTAACACAAATTCATTTATGGCTGCCATTACCAAAAACGTCTATCCGCAAGATAGATTGGGGAAGCCACAGCCACCAAAGTAGTGACCCTCGACTCCAACTTTGGGAGCTGAACTTAAATGTTTAAGAAAAAACTAGTTCCAAAACCAAATACTCGAACTCTGACTCGAAACTTAAGATTTCTAGGACTCGAACTGCACTGTGACTAAGGTTTCCTTGATAGAGTTCAACTAAATATTTTTGAAGTTGACAGTTAAATCATATTGAAAATTATTTTAATATAATTTTTAAATTTTGTTAAACTTATCATTTTCTAATTAGTTAAAAATTATACGGATTTTCTTTATTTTAACAGCTTAGGGATAATTTTAGGACTAAAACCATTTTTCCTCTCAAGGATTTGACGGTCTAATTTCCCAGGTCTTGAGACTCAAATGAGTAATTCTCAAGTACTCGGGACTAACTGTAACAACAAATTTAAGCGAATTCCTATTGAAATACATTGGTTTGGATAGCTACTAATTTAGTTTAGTTTAGGAAGCTCGAATATTTTGTCTAACTCTTTTAATGCATAAAATTTTATATTTTTCAGGGTAGAAATTCCCTGACTATTCCGTTTTCCCTGACAATTTTAAGAGTGTCTCCCTGACTTAAAGCCAAACTTTTTTCGTTTTTTTTTATATTTTACTTTTATAAGAAGTCAATAAATTTGAATGGACTTATATTTCAGTAAAAAGGTTATTGCGATGTTGAAAAATTTTAACCAAACTTTCAACGAAATTATCGATAATCACAAAATTTGTCATAGATCAAGAGTAAAACTACCTTCAAAAAGTGTCAAAAGAAAATATAATTCCCAGACTTTTTAAAATTCCCTTATGTTTCCCAGACTTTAAGGTCCATTTTTAAATTCCGTGACTTTTCCTCGCCATGTGGCAACCCAGATTTTAATAGGCACTGCTGACTCAATTCATTTCAGTGTACTAGCTACTCATAACTTATTAATTCCATAAAGAGTTAACAAAATATTACCAAAAACTTAAAAGTTAAAAAAATCTTACTTTTTTCTTAGCCTGTAAGGCTTTAAGAAGATTCTCTCTAAGAAGATCAAGATCTTCATCTTTGTCACTATCATTTCCTGTCCCAGTACCTTCAGTGTCCATTTCAATTTCGGATAAATCTGTAATTTCTATTCAAATGTCAGTGAAAATAATAACAATCAACCTCCAAATAACAAGACATCCAATTAAAATGAGTTTTCATCAAAATAATATTTACGCGTATCTGGAACATCACTGCACAAATCCATATCCACAGATTCATAGTTATCCGGAAGTATCTGCGAGAAAAAACCGTTAACTACTGTACAATTCCGAAAATAAGCAGAAGGGATAGAAATTATTAATTACCTTTTCTGAATTAGGCACTGCATCTTAAAACAAACAATAAAAACTTCTCAAAAATGGGTAAATAGTTTAAACAAGAACTTATTAAGGTTACTGACAATGTAAGAGTCAACCCATTTAGAGCAGCAAAATGTTCTACCTATGCCTGACTTAAAGGGACTTTCAAGGGAGGTATGAGGGGTTGGAAGTCTCTTCAAAAAAGGTCACTGAAACGCCATCAGAGTGTAACTTTGCAAATTCCAGGAACGGCAACCGAATGATGTATTTTAAATGAACTTCAAACCCCCACAGCTCTCCCTTGAATGTCTCTTTAAAACATAAATTGAGACAATAACACCATATTTTTGATTGGCACAATAATTGAGTATCTACGAAATATTTTGCAATTTTTTATCTTGATGCTCGCAGCATCATAGGCATACGTCATAGCTAAACAACGCCTGAAAATGGCCACCATGACATTTTACTAAGTCACAGTTCACGTCACTAACTACAAGGCAAACACCAAGTGGCCATATTTACGAGAAAATAATAACGCGACCACCAATGGCGTTCTTATGTCATGGCAAACCAAAAATTGTTACCATGGCAATGGAAATAGGCCACACCCACATTCAAACTACAAATAGGTGGATACTTTTCGCTCGATCTGGGATTTTGGGATTAGGGTAAAAAGAGTAACCCTATGATGTCATTTTACAACGATTCTGTGGTGGCGAATAGTTTCGAGTTGCGGTAAAAGGATTTTCTCATAATGGCTGACTATGGCCATTTTATAAGATAAATTCTGGATAAGTAGACAACCATCAGTTTACTCTCACTCTGGTTTGCAATGAGGAGTAAGAAGTATAACCCTAATAGTACTCTCACATTGTACAGTAATTATCTCAACTAGAACAAGTGAATTCGCAACAGAAACAAGTCTAAGAGGTGTAAAGGCGCTACCCTTACCAAAAAATAAGTTGGATTTTAGTTGGTATACACATTTTAGTTGACGTTAAGTTGGTTTTAAGTAGGCTCAAGTGGTCAGAATAATTCAATAAACTAGTTACAGGGGTAATAAGTTGTTATTAACTTGTTATTAAGTTGATGGGAAAATACTTTTATATATTTGTACTGAGTAAAATTAAGAAAACCACGTTAAAAGTGCACAAAAAATATTTTTAGTATTAAAGGTTTAAGCCCGACTAGTTTCGGTCGAGTTATTACGCCGTCATCAGGGGCATGCCCGTTTTTCACCGAGTTCACTTATTTATAACCTCACTTTTTATTTTTTATAAGTAAAGTTTTTTCAAATTGTCTAGTTTTTCGACACCAGGTCAGTAATTGCGATTGAGACAATTTTTGTCGTTCATTGCTTTTTTTATGTAGAAGGCTTCAGAAATATCCAGTTCATTGCGGTTATTACAATGTTTTTTATATATAATAGAGTCAAGGTTAATAGCATGGTTTCTTTCAGCGATATGGCTTGCAAGAGCAGATTTTTCCAATCTTTTATGTTTTATGTCGGCGTAGTGTTCTTTAATACGTTTCATAAAACTTCGTTCAGTTTGGCCTATATAATCTTGTTTGCATTCGCATAGTATAGCGTATATGCCCGATTTATCTTCAGCCTTTATTGGATCTTTTAATGATTTTAAGCGGTTAGCTATTTTGTTCATAGGTTTAAAGGCGATATTGCAGTCTAGAGAACTTTTTATATTATTAGCTATTTTTGAGGAAATTTGCTGAAAATAAGGAATACAGATAATAGGATGGTTTTTATCAAATGGTTTTAAGGTAGTATGTTTAGTTATGTCGTTAGAGTTATCAAATTTGTTGGCTGCTTTGTCAACAATTTGAGGGGGGTAACCTCTGTCGATGGCGACAAGTTTAAGAAAGTCCAATTCAGAATGAAGATTATCTCTGGAGCAAATTTTTAAGGCACGATAGACCAAAGTATAAAAGGAAGACATTTTTTGAGAAGTGGGATGCATCGAGCGGTTATGTGGAATAGTACATCCTGAAAAAGGTTTTCTATAAACAGTAGTTACAATATGGTTATTAACTTTTTTGACAAGTACATCGAGGTAAGGTAGCATATTATTTTCCATGAGTTCGAGTGTAAATTTTATATTTGGATGTAAATTGTCCAAATATTCATACTATTGGCATTTGTTCCAAATACCAACTTAAAGTATTTCCTAGACCACTTATTTTTTGGTAAGGGTAGCTTCTCCTCAGTACAGCCTATAATCTAACGTCTGCTACAGACAAATTAAAAAGTCGTAAGAAAAAATTTCAGAATTCAACTTATCAAAATAAAAGGAAACAATGCAAAAATTATATTAAAACGCAATTATCATTAATTTATAAGTCAAATTTAAGAAAAAAAATTTGGAAAAACTAATAGCATCTGCTTTAGCCGCTACCTACCTAGGTTTCAATAGCAAAAAAAGGGGACATAGCGATAGTTTTCAGTCACGAATGGCTTGATTTAGTGTAATAGGTGTATTCGTTTTGTTCCAGAAAAACCGAAAAGTATCCAAATACTGTTTAATTCAGTGCTCGAAATGGAAATATTCAACCACCGGAATATGTATATGTGACCTTTCAAAGCTTCCAATTATTCTGAAAAACCGGAGCTGTGTAGTAAAAAATAATCTTTACAAACCAGTGTTCTGGTCCATTTCGAGAACTAGTTTAATTGAAAAATTAAATCGATAAATACAGTTTTAAATAGAGTTACACAAACAAAATTGTGACATTTAAATTTTCCTGTAAGTAATTAAAGACTTTTACTCGAAAGACAAAGATTTTATATTCTACAAACGATACTAGATGTAGTGATACAATTGGGAAAATGGACAGAATGTTTGGGATAAATGTTTAAGTAATTCAATGATGCTATCGGGCCTAGAAAGTAGATTGACTCATACATTCTCGGCAACTTAAGTAACCACAACTTAGCACACTCATAAACATTTTAGTAACTTGTATAGTACAATAAATTTTATATGTGTACACCTGGAATGTCTATAAGCACTTAGCTGCATGTGCATCTGGAGAAACTAGTAAGATAAATATGCCAGAAAATTATTTTGAGAATTTCAAAAGTTCTTCACAAATTGTTCAAGGGTCGAACTGGGAAATTAAAGGCAAAGTCAGGGCGGTACTTAAAGCACCCTAAGCTTGGGGCGACGTGGGCGTCATAAGGGAGCCTTTACTGCTTATTGAGGCAAGGGTGCAGGCGGCGATCGCCACTTGGCCATATGGGCCAGTCCGGCCCTGAATTGTTCTAGTTTTGCATAAATTCACAATAAAAAAAGGGTATGTCTCCAATGTGAACCAAGGTTTAGTCTCAAAAAGGCGCTGAGAGTTCTGCATACCAAGGTGTGACTGATAATCTCAGCTGGTACCAATGGAAATCATCTTTCCTTAAGCTATTCCAAGCGTATTCATATCATATATTATTTCTTTATAATACAATTGATGGTCAGGCTACTAATGTCTTAGTTATCAAACAACATTCAAACAGACCAGAATCATTAGATATTGTCTCATGGATAGCATTCTCTGTCATGGCAAGTTGAGCTCGGGAATCTAAAGCCTTTCTTCTCAACTCCATAATATCATCGTCATCATTTTTATCATCCTTGAAAGAAACAGTTCTATTTCCAAAATTCTAAATTTAAAACCAAATAAAATAATAAATTTGGCACCTGAATTTCAATTATTGGCAGTTCCGGAACATTTTCTTTGCTTTGAGAAGAAATTGGACTTCTCTTTTTGGACTGGCTCTTAGCTGGAGAGCTTGATTTACTTTTAACCTACAAAATATCAGTAAACATAAATATAGATTAAGTACCAGCATGAATTTATTTAACTTGGAATATTTAACTTAAGCATTACCCTACGATTGGCCAAATATTTTATCCAGAAAAATAACCCACTTTTCAACAAAATTCCTTTAGCCTATCCTAAACTAACCTGATCCGTGTTCTAAAAATACCACATTTTGTGTTCAACAAATTCTACTTTTAATGTTTAATATTTTGTATAAGATTTTTAAATTCTGGTACTTTGGTAAATAATAAATAAAATCTTGTAAATTAAGGAAATACATTCAAAAACGGCAGTAAATCATTCATGGCAAAAAAGGTTGAAAAGACTGACAATGCGCAACTTAAAATTTTTAAATTTAATTAATTTTTCCACTGCAGTTCTTGTAAGTACTGCAGTCATGAATAGGAAGAGAGAATCGTACAATGAACTTGCCACTAATACTAAAGCTATCACTCAGTCTGGAGTGGCAAAGTGGTTAGCACTTTGGCCTCGCAGCCAAAGGAGCTGGGTTTGATCCCAGCTTGTGGCACTCGGTGAAAACTCTGAACAGCTCCTTCTGCATTGAGTTTGCAAGTTCTCTCCCCATTGATTTAAGGGGGTTTTCCCGTGCTGTTCGGTTTCCCCTTCCATAAAAACTTGTTGAAGTTACAGATAATAATTAATGTAGGGAGCTGTTGGCTCCCGTGGCAGGAAGGGCTTGCCACCACCCTCCTACGCATTGTAACCCGGCCACCTGAATTAATGGCTTTAAAAAGTCGCTTGATGACTTGGGCCTAAGGTTGTGCCTTGGGTATTAGCCTAGCTGATAATTATTATTAATTTCAGTTGATCAATGTCAGCCTAAGCCGAATAAAGAGAAAAATAACCAAAAATATACTACATATGATTTTAAGTTTCACGAAAGAAAGATTTTCTTATATCGCGATTTTTGGGCAGGAAGTAAAAATGAAACTGCGTATTAGTTTGTAATACCGAATTCCATTGTCATATTTTACCCGTTCATGAGTTGATGCTATAATGTCCTTTCCAACACGAGGACTTCTACTTTTCCTTCTATGACGACAGTCTTTGTGTTTTTTTCCCATAGGAGAACGTCTGGGAACATTTTCTTCAGTTTTCAAATAATTTAGTTCTTGTTGGATCCTTTTGTGTTGTTCAAGCAAATCCTCATAGCTAGCATTTTGATCTAAATTTTCTATAGACTTCCACGATTCTTTAGCTAATTTTATCATTAAAGAAATATCTTAAAAATTTCAACAATTCTTTAACCAATCAAGAAAATGCTCACTATAAAATTGAAATATGTTAAATACTTCCCTTACAACCTTTTAACAGCACTAAGAATGTATTTATTTATATAAGATAATGACTATGTTGAAAGAGACAATCATGGTCCCAAGCAGGTAAGGAATATCATCACCAGTTTGCGTGTCAATCGCTTAACCAAGATTTCATTTTCTTTTAGGGGAAAGGTGCTTATTGTTATAGAATGAAGAGGATTAAGAGCAACACTAAAAACCATCTAAACATAGTAATTATCCCTAATTGTAAATAAATATTATTGATATTACAACGGAAAAACATCACGTAATCAACGACCTATTTCAGAACACTTATTAACTATACAAAAAGTTCCAGACTGATGTGATAATTCTAGAGTTAATTATCACTTTGGCCTAGGCAAATATCGATCCAGTCTTGCTCATTCAAATTATAAAATCAAGATTCAATTTGCCTTGAATATCACCATTGGCCAGATTCAATTGCCTGATTAAGTTTCTTATAGACTTGGTTTAGAAGTATAAAAAGGATACGTGCAGATTTCATCTTTTGTGAGCTAGAAAATTGTGTAGTGTCCCTAAACTTCTGATCAGGTAGTGAACGAAATACAGGATGCACAGAATTTTGAAGTGAACGATACTTGGCAATATGTCTTGAATTACTATGCACAGGCTTAGCTTGAGAAGACCGCTTAACACGGAAAGAGTAAACCTTATTCCTGCTATCAAGAGTAGGAATTGGTCTAGTGAAAGGACTTTGCGCAGAATTCAACCGTAAATCAACATCTTGAAGCATTTGATTTGTATTAATTTTTGGTAATGGTACTATTGGAGTAGAAAATGGAAAATTAAACATTGGTAAGACACCATCAGAAAGAGATGAGTGACTGGCAAAGGATTTGTGTGCAGGAATTCGAACACCATGTGAAACAACATTATTTGGCTGAACTAATCCTAAGCTACCATCAGCTCGAAATACTGGGCTTGTATTTAAAGGTAGGTTCGTAGAAAAGTTTTCTAAGCGTTCATCGCGATCTAAAAACGGAAGAACTATAACAGGACTTGGCACAAACAAATCTGAACTTCCGACTCTTGTTTTAGAAATGTTTGAGTCAGATTTAACATAGCTAACATTGCAATCGACAACAGCTGATAGAGGCCCAAGGCCCAGCGTTTGTGAAAGAGGTCGTGCGTCTAAACCTGAATTTTCACTTTGGTTATCCTGGTCACCATCACGATCAGGAGATGCGTCTTCTGTAATTTCACCTTCCTCTATCTCCTGCGAACTCATCATAAATCACATCAGATTAAAATTTAATAGGTTTGAAAAATTAATACGGGATTATTGGCTTTGGGCTATGACTATGAACTATCCTTCACTTTTTGTATAAACCCATAGACTACTACAAATAGACAATATGCAGTATGGACAAACTAATATAATAAGTTTTCTGGCAAAGTGGTATGCAACGTAACAGGGTTGCCACAAAATTAAGTTCGAAACCGTACAATATAATTATGGCAACGTTCTGGTTATATCATGGAAAGCTAAAAGCGTCCATGGTTATATCCAATGAGGTAGAATAATAGAGATCTAAATAAATTTGGAATTCGCGGGACACGTTTTATCTGAGTAAGAAAATTAGGCTCAAGTTTCAACTTTATCCAATCGTGTTGGCGCCATCTGTTTCTATAAGCAGACAATTTTGCAAAATATATTAAGGTTTAGTTTTCCAATAACACGATAGATGACGCCAACACGATTTGATTAAGTTCATTTACTAGGCCTAACTCTCCAACTCCAAGGACGTATATAAGGGGGGGGTTAGGGGTTACAACCCCTCCCCCCCCCCTTAGGACCCGATTCCTTTCTTACGAAAGGAGCGCAACATTAAGAAATAAACAGTAAGACGTAAAAATTAATTGAAATATCCGCAACGCAGCACAGTAAAATATATTAATATATTAAATATATTAATAGGATCATTAATATTATCATTTTCTCGCAAATGTATTAAAAAACTTCGTTTGATACACGTGCGGAAATGTCATTGTCACTCGTCCCGAGTCTAGCCAGTACTTTAAATATGCGTTATTGCTAACGAAAAATTCCATGCGGAACGCCAGAGGAAGCAGGAAGCCAGTCGGAGGTGGCACCAGGGATTACCACTCGAAACTCCCTGTTCTCGAGTTAAGCTGACAGCTATTTCAGGATCCGAGCCCTGACCCCGTAGGAGTGAAGTTTGGTCTTGAGGACCTCATGCGGTTACCGAATCAAAGGCTTTGCGAAAATCAAGGAAAATGATATCCACACGGCCGACTTGCTCCAGCCTAGATGTCCCGGTGTCATCGCAGCAAAGGAGCTGGGTCTCAGTGCTGAAGCCACTACGGAAACTGTGCTGGGACGGACCCATGAAGTTGTGCTGGATGAAGTTAGCCTAGATGTCAGACGCACTGACATGCTCGTCGGCTTTGAGAGCCCGTGACAGGAGTGCAATCTGACTCCACTGGGTCAGACTGGTCTCCACCCTTAGGGATCAGCGTGACGTTGGCCCAACGCCAGTCATCCGGGATTTCGGAGTAGGTTAAGAAGAGTAACGCTATGACGTCATTTCACTACGAATCTGTGGTGGCGAATAGTTTGAGTTAGAGTAAAAACGTTTTTCCAAAATGGCTGCCTATTACCTTTAAAAAGATTCATTCTGGCTAGCAGACGACAAAATCCGATTTACTCTCGTTACACCTCCTTTTCGGAAGAAGTAAAAAGAGTAGCCCTAATACTGCGGAACAAACGAATAGTTTATGGGGCGGAGTAATTATCATCCCGGGAAACAGACGAATAAAAGTTTTAGGTGAAAAAGAGTCTTTTTAACCTAAAATGTTATTAAAAGAGTACACTTTTAGTCAGAGAACAGGCAAAAAGTAACCACCTAGATAAATAGGTAGCGGCTAAAGCAGACGCTATTAGTTTTTCCTCATCTTTATTCGTAAATTTGACTTTGACTTAATAAATAGGAAGGATTATTGTATTTTAATATAATTTTTGCATCGTTTGCTTATATTTTGATTAGTTCATTTAAATACAGAAACGACAGGAAAAGCAAATAGTTGATAATATTTTGTGAAATTTTCTAAAACCTTTATCATATAAATAGGCCCGTCGATAAAATAAACTACGCTTGCTGAACTTTTAATTTCGCTCATTTGTCACGAAATAGTTTATGTAGTTCAGTTTAGCTTAAAAACAGGGTGCCTCAGACAATTTACTCTTATGTCCAGGGCATTTCGTAGTAAAACGTCATCGATACGTCACCCATGACGCAATATCAAAACAAGAAGGCCAATGTTACTTTATAGAAAGGCCTATTGGGGCCCTGGTGAGCCTCGACCCCTTTTTAAATTATTTACTTCGAGGATCCCAGCATTCATTTTGAGAGTCAATGACCCCCGAACTGCCCCTATTTGTAAATCTGTTTCCTGGTAGTACCAGATTCCAATGGTGCCTTGGGTATTAGCCTAGCTGATTATTATTATTATTTATTTATTAATCTTGATGCGTTAAGGAAAGAGACTGACATTAGGAGAAAACACATGCGACATTCGAAATGTTCTTTAATCCATTCCTTCAAAAATATGAATCATTAGCTAATACTAGCTGTTTATCGATAATCGACTTATCTCTTAAACTCTTAAAACTTCACAGATTTCTAATAACCGATAAGTAATCTAAGTTCTAAGCTCCAAAAGTTGTTATTGTATCGTTTTCTTTCAGGAAGCTAATGACATACTTAAAAATGGCTAAATTAAGAAGCGTAATTTTATTGTATGCCTTAAGTTTCACAGTTTACGATAGCGTATTAGGCGATATTCGCGAGGGCTTTGTTTATTTCAACATAGAAAATGGATTCCAATACGAAACTTCCAAAAATATCCAGCCGAATGTCCCCGTTGCATGGGGTCATTTCGATGATCAGGTACTAACGAATGGGTAAGCTGATGTTTTAAAAGCACATAATTAGAATAGGTCAGGGAAAAAAACGTTTTAATTATAAAGATAATAAAATAGACTTTGCGGGCGCTGCCATTTTGAACCAAATAGAATCGCCAAAGTTGCTATCGCCTTTGTTTGTAATTAGGCAGAATAAATGGTTTAAGTTGGTATTTTCTAACTCACTAGCAAGAAAGTCGATTTTTTTCATATTCGCGACCGTCCGAAAACTATAGCTACGCCCCCTTTGGTTCGCCATTGAAACCTAGATAGGCAGCAGCTATTAGATTTTCCTCGTCGTTATTTGTAAATGTGACTTTATACATAATGATAGTTGCATTGTAATATAATTTTGGCATCTTTTGCTCATACTTTGATAAGTTTATTTAAGAAAATAAGTTGGTATGACCAAAAGTGGATATAAAACAGAAAGTCTGGGAGGAAAAGGGTTCGTTAGCTTTCCCTGTGGTTTCCTTCAAAAATGAGGAGCTGTTTCCCCTATACAATGATTGAGCCAATCAGGAACGACTCTGTTACGTTTGGCCTATGTCTCATGTCGTCACGGTCAGAGGAAATAGTTCAGATGGGCGATGCTAGCTAACCTAGCGGTAAAACCAAGAAGCATATCCTCCTTGGTAAATCTCCCGAAGACGTTGTCTCGTTGGTTAATTTATTCCTTTTTCAAAAATTTTGCCTCTGTTAAGTTCAAGAGTCACTGTGGCTCAAGCTCGTAAGAAATATACACCAGAAGAGTTAGCTTTAAAGCCGAAAAGTAAATTTAGTCAGTGTAATTTATTTATAAAAGATTTGTATTCAATTGGTACTATACAAACCAGTGAAGATTTAAACCAAGGCTTAACTAAAATTCCAGTAGATAGGGATGTAGACAAATTTTAGTATAGTAACATGGATTAAATAACCTTATAAGGTTATTTAATCAATGATAGTAATAACCAAGGTATTAATGCTGAATCGCAAACTGAGATTGGAGAGTTCATTTGCATATATTGGGTCACAAATTATAACTGGGTCAATTCCTTCTTCATTAAGTACTAAATTGAATACCCAATTTTTCCATGCGTACAGAAAGCCACTATCCTCCTCTTTCTTCAGAGTAATGCGAATGTAACAACTCGTGTTGAGAGCACATATCTTCTAGTAGTTCTTTTAAAGTTCGATTGTTTTTAAATTCGTTAAACACTTTAAGCCGCACACCCTTTTCAAATAAAACAAAAACGTTTTTATCAATTATCTACCTAAGCCTTGCCAAACATGTGAATTTTCACAAAGAGCAGACGCACCAAATCCAGCCCAAAGACTATATAATCAGGTGGCTAAGGAACTGAAGAAGAACTATAATATATCAGCCGATTTACGCAGGTACATGCGAGTAAAGCGCCATTTGTAATGCTCCGCCAAAGGGGGTAGGCACAAACTAGGGGCATGCTTGGGGGATCCTCATTTTTGATGGAACAGGGCTACCGGGTCCTCCCAGACTTTCTGTTTTATATCCACTTTTGGTATGACTTTTTAATTTGTCTGTAACAGACTCTAGATCATAGGCGGTACCTCGGAGAAGCTAGCGCGGTTACGCTACCTAGACTCGTTTCGGTCGCGAATAGTCAGGGTGACTTACGTGAATATAACCAGAAGTAAATGAACCGAAGTTATCAGACCGCTATTTCTCTCATATTAAGCGCATTTTCCATATGAGATCTCCCTTTAATCCACGTTTTCAAATTTCGCGCCTTCTTTGCTCCACTCTCGCCATCTATCGACTAGAAGGGGATGACGGGTAAATCGAATGTGGATACCCACAATTCCCTAGTGCAATTTTTGGCGGGAACTAAAGGAGGTGGAATTCCGATGGATTTTCATCTCCTCACATTAAGGAAAATGCCTTTTAAAATTTTGGCCCTCTCCTATAACTTCGGTTCATTTAATTCTGATATAACATATTTCAAAATATGTGAATAAACGAATGATAGAGGTATCGTTATTTCACTGAATACAATGGTTGGTTTTAATTCAATTGATGGAGAGAGCGAACCTTTTTCATCGAAATATATGCATAGATTAAACATGAGTAACTTAAAAGCGTTACCGACACGATCTTTCAATCGTCAAACTAATATTTTATAAATTAACAGCAGTTTATGAGAAAAAATTCATACACATTTTGCGAAATATAGTTCGAAATAATTAAATTAAAAAATTTACTATTGAGAAGGCCCTTCTAGAAAAGGGTTAACCATACTTTCAAATATATCGTTGTATACGTTAAAGTTAACAACCTTGCAGTTGCGTAAATACGCCAATGCAGTGCATTGGGGCCCATAAACTTTTACTTAGTCGACTGTCCAATCGGCTGTCTCACGAAATAACGCCGTATACATGTATATTTTTATTGAGAGTATTACCGTGATGTCATTATCACGATATTGGAAGCCAGTGACGTAAATAGGCCAATCGCGTACATTGGAACGCACAAAAATTGACATGTCACAGGGGCCCTTTTTCTTATTTTGCATTGGGTCCCAATTTTCCTAACTACGCCACTGCAACCTTAGATATTAGCCAAGCACTGCAGTGCCTAATGCTACTGGCCGTGACGATGCCAGTGGTTTAGGAAGTGTGACTATTATTTTCCAAAAAGGACCCTATTTTAAACTTAAACAAATTTACAGAAGGTTAAATTGTCTGGCCAAATAAATGAACTTCAGGAGGTTCTTCCAAGGCCTCATAAAGTCGATTTGTTTGCTCCCTGGTTAAATTAAAGTATACGCAGCGAAGCCTGAGAAGCGACGGATCGGGCACTTTCAAATATTTACATTTCCGGTTACGATTTTTATGTTGATTTCGGTTTTTAGGCTATTTCGAGATTTCAGATCTGATATTTGACCAGATTTCGGTACTTTCAAATTGATTTCAAAATTTCTAAAACCATTCTTATATTTATAATGTACGGAATTTTTACGAATGTCGAACACCTCGATGAGAAATCTTAAGAGAAAACATCGGTCTCCATTCTCCAACATCGAAATATGAAAATACCTTTTTCTCTAATTCATTTATTATATTTCGTAAGATGGGGATTTTTAGAAATCAGCACAAACCAGAACTTTAGTGATTCTACCCAGGCCTACGGTGCTGGACTGTTGGAAGGGCAGCTGACAAGAGATTTCGTGAAAAATCGGTTTTTGAATGAGATCGATGGGTACTGCAAGGGCCGAACTAACTATTGTGACAAGCTGACAAAATTCTTAGAAAAGAATATGAACTTTATGAACAAGAATATTGCCAAGAAAAGCGACGATCCTTTCTGGCATCAGGTCGGAATATTTGGCCCCATCTCTGCTATCCAAAAGCAAAACCTAGTAAACGCTAATAGACTATAAATAAATAAATTATTAAATAAAACCTAGGAGCAGTTTTCATTGGTTAGACGCTTTAGCACGTGCTGTCTTCGGAAGGGGAAAATTCGGAAATTGTGTTCCTACCCGCCCGTAAAATGTTCAGTGTAAAGGCTCATCCAATGAAATTCGTACACAACACTGCATTAGCGTGTTAAAAGGATAGCTGCGTTCTCCTTGTGTTTGTTGCTCCTAGATAAAAACCGTCCAAAGAAAGGGTTTTTAAATTCAAAATGCGTGCGTCTCGATAACTTGTTAAAATTTTGCTCTTACGTCAAAAGACACGGCTTTATTAGTATATTCTTCGCACGAGCGTTTTGCACGCGGATAGAAAAATCTAAATTGCTCGCGATTGTAGTGCGCGATCGTAGACTTAGGCTGCGTTCAGTAACAGCAACCGGTTGAACCGTTGAGCGCGCATTCGTTACTGAACGATTTTTTGACTTCCGGTTTGCAATCGGAGACTCAACGAAATAAGCGATCCAGAGAGCCGGTTATTTTGTTGATCAACGGAATTGTGACGAGTTTGACGTGAAATTGAAATGTGAAAGTAGTAGCAAAAGCAGACGACTACTCGATTATCCAATTTTCCAAAAAGTCGTTCAGTAAGCTCTGACGTCACGTTGCTCAACAGAGCTTAACGGTTAAACAGTTTGACTTCTGATTGCCTTGTAAAAGTTACAAAAGTAAGAGACTGTGACGTAAGACCAACATTTAAACAACAAGACCACGTTACTTTATAAAAAGAATTATTATTCATTCGAAAATAAAATCGAACCACGCGTGCTTAGCAATATTTATCTGCATTTGTCTTAGCCAATAAGATTAAGCTGCGCGCGCCAATTTAAACAATGAACCGTTGAAGTGTTTCAAATCAATTTCTTGTAAAAGGCCTTTTCACACGAGCCAACTTTTTGACCCAACTAGATGAGTCAACTTGAGTTTAGTCAACTAGTTGGTTCGTGTGAATAAAAGTTCGATGAGTTGATCCACCAGAAAAGTACGTGAGAAAAAAATCGATCACTGATCCATTTTTGCTGACTCAGCATTTTGATTTGAAAAGTTGGCTCGTGTGAAAAGGTCTTTAGATCTATTTCAAAAAAAATTCCAAAAACGTTCTTAGTTGAGATAAAGCAGTAAATGCCAATTACGTTACCTTAAAAATTAATGTTAATAAAAATAAACATTTATTAAACTGAAGTATCTCAAATTAAAAAAGGCGTTTACTAGGATTTGCCATGGATCAGCCGAACTCGGAACTGTTAAATTAACTTGTTAAATTTTATATATTTTTTACAGGTATCACTAATTTTACAACAAGTAGCCGGCATAGACGATGGTGTTAAAAACATTTCGGGTTCACCAAGAACAAGAGTGGATATCTTTGGTACCATGTACTGTGACGTATTTAATTATTGAACTATTTCGCTATCTGAGAGCAAAAATCAAACTAGTCGAAAAAACCCATTTCGGGAGAAACATTTTTGTTTAAAATTCAGAAGAGTAACAATAACATTCAAATAATGCAAATACCCGAAAAATATGCTTAAAAACAAATTGAAAGTAACAAGAAATGTGAAGAATGTATTTATTTATTATTACACTTACGAGGAGACGACCCGAGGTGGTTCTCACCGATTTTGTTCAAACTTGGGGTATAGTTAGACCTATATGTAAGATGAAAACAGCTACAGGGAAAAGTTACGCTGGGCTGCCGTTTTGCCATGGCAACCAAAAATGTTTTTGACAACTTAAAACGGAAAAAATCCAATAGAAAATAACATAGGAAAATGACAAATTCTAAGGGTCCCCCCTGTGCAAAATTTAAAAAAATTTAAATATATATTTTTTTTTAAATTAAAAAATAGTAAATTTTACGTTTGTGGAGTACTATGCACTAATGAAGGGGGGGGGGGTAAAAACTATTTTAGGTGAGCTCGAGCTAAATTAAATTAATACGTCGTAATTTTAAGAATAATACATAATATTGGTAAAATGTATGCTGAAATCTAAAAAATTATACATAACAATGTCGGAGTCATATCAACAAGCTTTTTATATTTTGATAGAAATCCCTCGCCATTTTGCAAAATGGCGGATATAAATATAAATCGCGGCGCGATATATTCGGTAATTTGTATCCGATTAATCTGAGATTTTCTACGTTGCCTTATCTGACCGAATGAATTAGTAGTATAGATTGGATTTTTTCCGTTTTAAGTTGTCAAAAACATTTTTGGTCGCCATGGCAAAACGGCAGCCCAGCGTAACTTTTCCCTGTAGCTGTTTTCATCTTACATATAGGTCTAACTATACCCCAAGTTTGAACAAAATCGGTGAGAACCACCTCGGGTCGTCTCCTCGTTAGTGATCAGGGCCGCCGAGTTCCAGGCCCCAAGAGAACCGTTTCTATTGGAGCAAAGATAATCTAGACTACGTACCCTAGATTGGAAATGCAGCGAGATTCCTACGGGCTCCCGTCTAACCATGCGATTCCCTAGTTGCGGGGGGGCAATATAATAGCGTGGGGGTAAAAAGTCTGAAAAATTCAGTTCGGTTCAGTTTTAAATCTCGTATCCGCGGTCGGTGCTGGCTGCTGGCAGTCTAAACCAAAAAAATCGGGACTGGAGGACGAGGCCCGAGGATTCGACCAAGTTTGATTTGAAGCGTAAATTTTCTTTATTTTACTGATTGGATTTCAAAGGTATTTGTTTTAAGTTACATTAACCAGATATAATATTAAACTAAGGTTTATTTTATTTTACCAAGGTGTAAACTAAATATGGGAAAATCTTGCCAATTCAAGAGTTGTAAGAACTATTACAAATCATCTTTAATCATAAGTTGGGTTAAATTGAAATTGTAGCGAAGTTTATTAATACGTTGGTGCCTTCAATTGTAAATATGGACAAGTAATGGAATGCTTCATTTTTATTGGATTTGCCTTAATTAGAGATCGGCGTTTGAATTAGAAATTATCCAATTATTTATTTTTATTCATAACCGCCAATTATCCAAAAAATATACGAAAAAACGGATTATTTTTGTATGTTAAATCGTTGTTTATTCGTATAAAATGTTCATAAGAAACAGTTAACGAAACTTTTTATGGTTAATCGAAATTTTGTCGGTTAATTTATTCGTTCCGCCGACCTCTAGCCTTAATTTTGTTCTAAGCAAAGCTGTTTAAAAATAATAAAAATATAGAAAAACATTTTAAATTAAGCATTTAAAACTTATTTTTACGAAAGGTAAATCAGGAGATTCAATCTCTTCATTGGGCAAAGATTTTAATTTTGAAGCGTTTTTTAAAGTCTACCCCTGAAATTATATTTGAAACAAACAATTTATGACTATATCGATGATAATTAAAATTGTAATACTAACCATTCGACTTTTTAGATTTGGGTTGTTTCTTTTGACAATAAGCGTGACCCCTTTTTAGCCCGAGGCCCGAACGAGGTCCAGATACCGAAGCAGACGAACCCGCTGAAACTTTTCAGACTAAACTTCCACCCCCCCCCCCCATCTCCCACTAGGGAATCGCATGAGGCAACGCATTTCGCGTACGTTTCTACGCCCTGATTGGAGATAGGTGTACCTTTTCGATGAGAAACCGGGGGGGGGGGGGGGGGGCTTGTTTGATCTTGTCGGGTTTGTTAGCGATAACTATGTTGAGATGATTTACACGTCGAATTTCCTTTGGCACGAGATGTGAAGAAAAACCATTGGTGTGTGCATCGATCGCGTCGAAAGGTATTAGTTTTACCATAAGTAACATAATAACAATACGTATGACAATTACCAAGATTTACAACCAAACTGATTTTCATAGTTATTGCGTAATCAAGATGTTTTCTCAGCACAGAGCCCTCTAGTGTCTAAAATGTGCGAGACTTCCGCTAAGCCGAAATATCTGGATTCCGATAGATAGGCGGAATATTAGGCTAAAATGATAAAGTTAAATACGTTTTTCTCGGCGCCACGAGCTCGTGTTTTTTTATCACGCATGATTCGTACAAAGCCAAAGCCCCTCGCGACTCCAGAACGTGCTCTCCGATATTAGGCTGAAATTTTTATCAGAAAGTAGTCATCCAAAACGGTAAGTCGCGAGTCGAAGTCACAACTTGAAGAGAGTATCAGTGCCAAAACAAGGTTCGGTTAGAAAATGACCATTAAAGCAATAGGAAGTGTCATACTTATTGTAATTATGTTACTTATGGTTTTACGGATTTGGTTGTTAGGGGGGAGGAACTCACTCTTTAAGCATGAGGGAGATTGGGAGCAGCGCTAAAAATATTATCAACCTAGTCATTCTCCCGACCGTAGAAATAAATACATTCTTAGTAAGGAGTTATCCAAATGTAAAAACACAAGTCACTCTAACAAAAATGATTTGATCAAATGTCCTAGTTTCTATCCGAATGAAATCCATACACATCCAGTTTGAATCCATTTCTATTTAAGTAAAAAAATATTTAACAAATCGAAATAAAGTTTAATTTCGTACATTGTAATTGAATGAAATATAACACACTTTGGATTGTAATTTTGATGAAAGTCTAATTTGTATCTGCCCAATAGTCGCTTAAATAAAACATCTTCAAGGAAATCGCACAGAATAATATATACGAGAGCCAGGACCTGCATGCAAGTTACTGCTTGTTGAAATAATGGAAACTTTAACCGGTAAACAGAACGTCAGGGTTTTTGCTAACCCTTAATCTGTCAAAAAAGCTACCTGGTTAAAAGGAAACCCTTGTTGCATTCCGTACAGGTGAAAAGTTTCCATTATTTCAACAAACACTAAATAAGCAGTAACTTTCAGGTCCTGGTTCTCGGAAGTATTATACTTCTTGGGGATTTTCGTGAAGATGTTTTATTGAAGTGTCTATTTGCTCTCAGGTCAAAACGTATCCTTTTCCAGGTTTATGAACCTCTTCGGCGATCTCTTCGACCTGGAAGCCGCCTTGTCCACTAAAGCGACCAGAGAGATCGGTAGCGGATCTTGTTCAGGTCTAGTTAAAGTTCTCGACGGTAACAAGGACATTTACTTCGCCCATGACGCTTGGTACACCTACAAAAGCATGTTGAGAATAATGAAAAAGTACAGCTTGATGTACAAAACCGCTCCGGGAATGGATGTCATACCTGGACATACTGTGTCTTTTTCGTCGTATCCTGGCGGAGTTTTTTCTGGAGATGACTTTTATCTACTTTCGACCGGATTGGTACGATAGCAATTACACAAAAAACTAATATAGACCATAGTTATAAGCATAAAAAACATTCTTCAAATAGCATCGATCGCACAGGCGAACTGGCGAAGTGAGAAGGTGTGCACCTATTTTTGCTTTGGGGACTAGTTCAATTACAGAGTTCGGTTATGTTCGGCAAGCACAAGCTCCTTCGGCTCAAGTTGGTAGGAAGTAGGGCAGCGAGGGAACTCTGCCCTCTTGATTAAAACTTTGTCAGTTTGCTTCGGATCGCCCACCAGCACTCCTTTGTAAAAATCACGAACGTTTTCCACCCAAATACCAGGGATTATTTAAGTAAAGTATGTTTCATTAGTAAACATATCTCAAGGGAAAGTTCGCGTTAGCTCGGTTTAATTTTTTGTAGTTCATGCCCCTCCACTTCATCTATAGTTCTAGTTAAATTCTTATTTTGTGGTTACACACTAGACGATTTTTTTTCAACGCGACACGTACCCGATATTTTCCTCGATCTTCGTTCCGATAATACATCGAACGCACTTTATTAGATTTTCGTTTTCCAATTATTGTGATGGCTCTATCATTGCCGCATGTATTATGAAAAGGCCCATGTTATTAGATATGGCCATAAATCTATCCGATTCTTAGAATAACGCGACTTACTAGAGAGCGTGATGCCATCTATTTATGGCAAAGGAAGTTAAAATTAAAAATAGCCAAATGATAACGTCGTCAGAGAATCATTGTAGAGTATTTTAATTAGACAACTTATACTCTATTTAGTGGACTTTAACCTAAATTATATATCCCGTGTAAAAGCATTGTTTAAAATGCCCTTAATTTTTCTTATTGACCAATTTACAAACGATCCAATCAACGCGAGGTGTACCTATAAGTACCGCCTTTTTGATTTCGACGCTAGCGACATCTGTTGAAAAACGAGCTACTTCACGTCGAGCCGCCACTTGCTTCAATGTAATTTATACCTAAATAACCGTTTTAAGAAGTAGTAATACATTCAAAAAGGCAAGTCTCAAATAGGTATTTTGATTTTTATAAACAATCCCACGTGAGAAAAATTATATTATATTATATAAAAGCTTTGGTTGGTTCAATCTTAAAAAGAGCAAAGTTGAGAAAAATCAGCCCGACTCGAATCGCACACGGTCGATTGAAAATGGGGTCCCGATCAGATGAAAGTTGGGTCGGGCAGTAAAATAATATTAATAATAATAGTCTTCATTGAATTAGATTTTACAGTTGTCCTAGGGGATTGCCAGGCGAAGTCATAGTTGACCTTTAAGTCGCATTACGCAGGTTATAAATATACTTACAATGTTTTTCAATACAATGTTTAGGGGTTTTTACATTTTGTGAGCACTATTTTGCAAGAATTCCCGCGTCATAATATTTAAAGCGATGTATTTTAGGGAGTTCGGATAATTCTAAATCCATCGAATTGAAGAGATTATACTCCTTTATGTTCACACTGTCCGATTTTAGTCGGTGATAAATCGTAAAGTAAAAATCGTGTAGTGTGAAAGGGGCTATAAACAAACCGTTTGTGGTGCTCCCGGGTAGAAGTTGCATTTCTGATTTGACAGTGAAACATCCTTTATTTAGTTAATCCGTGCAAATACAAAATACGTGCGTAAGAAAATTTTAATTTCGAGCTAAAGATATTGGGCATATTTTGGTAGAAATCTTTCCAATCGGACTAGTCGCTCTACTTTAAAAGAACCAATCGCGTAATCTAGATTCTATAGTCCAGCTTTTGAATAGATTAGGGGTTTCTGGAGGGGAAAGTACGAAAGCTAAGCCCGGGACAGGGGGAGTGAAAGGTTACAGTGGGATTGAAAGGTTTCAGCAGCGGCGAGAGCAATATAACCATTTTGTTTGGTGGAGAATAAATATTTACTGATTTATTACAAACTTGCTAACTCTATATTAACTTATTAAGTGATGTTTCATGTAAAAACTATAAACAAATGTTTAAGTAATGAAAATACCTAGAAGCAATACACACACCAGCCAGGGGCGTACGAACCGGGAGGGGCAGGGGAGGCAATGCCCCTCCCTAGAATTTTTATGGGAGGGGCAACTAATGTTATTGCCCCCTCCAACATTTTGGTCAGTTGAAATTTTCAATAGGCTCAAATTATCATTTTAAAAGCATATACAGTTTATAGAACCTCAACTATGTGTAAATTTCAGTCTTTTCCCGCCAATTTACATAGTAGTAAACAGTATACATGCATTCGGAGAAGCTACACTCCATTAAAAATTCAAAACCATTCTCCAGACCCCTTTTCGTTTCTCTTTGCCCCCTCCAACTTCTAGAACGTTCCTACGCCCCTGACACCAGCCCCACACAAGGAGAACGCAGCTAGCCTTTAAACACGCTAACGCAGTGCTGTGTACAAATTTCGATGGACAAGCCTTTACGCTGAACCAAGAATGTATTTATTTATACTCAGGGAGAATGAATATGTCGAGACTATCGACGGACACGTTGAGCCCCTAACCCCGTCACGCTAAGGGGGGGGGGGGAAGGAGGCGGTCTTATTTTTTGCGCCCTCGCTGCAGCGTTAATCGCGTCGAAAAACGTAATTTTTAAGAACCAATGAGATTGCAGTATTATTTGATTTTATTAAAGCGGAGGAGCATACCGGGGGCCCCAACGGGTGGAATTAGAGAAACGCTAAAAATAATCTCGACATATTCATTCTCCCTGAGTATAAATAAATACATTCTTGGCTGAACGTTTTACGGAAAGGGGAAAGACAATTTACGAATTTTCCCCTTCCGACGATAACCGGCGCTAAAGCGTCTAACCAATGAAAACTGTACGCAAGAAAATGAACGACGTTTGACGAGTTGCGTTCTCCTTGTGTGAGGGTGCTGTGTTGCTCCTAGAAAATAATCTTCCCAGTTATTAGATAGTTTAAAATGTCAACATTTTAGGCTGCTAGCACCTTTTGGTAAGACTTCGGGTATTTGTAAATTGAACTCTTATAGCGGTTCCGTGTTAAAGAAATTCTTTCCTTTGTCTAAACTTATTGTAACTGCTAAGTTCGAATGATATCTTTCTTAGTTAAGTTGTTTTCTAAAATATATAGGCTGTAATGGAAACCACTAACACGAATTACAACTTGACCTTGGCTCGACAAATTACTCCCAGCTCGGTTCTCGACTGGGCGCGCAATATCGTAGCGAACCGCTTGGCTCAAAGTGGACGAGAATGGGCCCAAATTTACGGTGTCTACAACAGCGGAACGTAAGATTCAATAAATTACTTTCTCATCGCATTTATATAGGCCCTATTGATTTCAATCATGAATATCAAACTGCATTAGGTGGTCTGTCCACATTCGCGGGGATGGGAGGGGCTTCGTTGTTAAGACGTTGGTCACGCACCACAGTTCAAAATCTGTATTGATCGACAATATACAAACGGGAGTTTATTGTAAGGAAATACAAAGTTTATACACTAATTGGAACTTGTGTCTTGTGCCATAATAAAATAAAATTAACCACAATTAAGATAAACAATCAATTTTGAAAGTACTGAGTTTAAATTTTATAATTATTATTTTTAAATTTACACATGTGACACACCTAGAGTAATTTATTTTTTCTTTAAAAAACACAGTGTTAACCTGTTCGTATTGGTCAGACACGCTTTATAGCTACCGATTGCCAACTTCGCCTTAATATTAGATAGTAAAGATTTCCACTTATTAAAAATCCTATAGGGAGTCACGGACTGTAAATTTTAGAGGACCGGTATTCCCGAGGTATTTTACGCCCCGTTCACCGATCAGGCTGACGGGAGTCGCTCAAGGTCATAAAAAAAAACTAAACCGCGTGTCTTTCGGTCGGCCAGATTTCCAGATAACATGCGGGGGGGGGGGGGGTCTATCTCTATGTGTGGTACAAATGACCTTGACGGACTCTCTCTCTCTCTAGTTCGAAGTTATTGATGCTCGGGGAAAATAAAAATCTACAGGGGAAGGCTACGCTTTACTCGTCCTCTAAAATTTACAGTCCATGAGGGAGTTAACAACTGACATAGGTTTGACGTCATTTTCAAAAATCGGCGCGATTTACACGCCATCTCTCGAGGCATCCGCGAACTATATTTCATAATAAAGCTGTGGTCGGCCATATTGGGTAGAAATTATCTGTTTACAGACATACCGTCGGAGCTCTAAAGATGGTTAAAAGTTGCGGTGTCAAGGGGTGTAAAAGTGTTTTTGGGGCGATAGATAATGAGAGTAAGATAGGATTTTTCAGGATCCCTCGCGTAGTAAAACACCAAGGTGAAAAAACCGAGGAACTTTCAAAAGAAAGAAATCGTAAATGGCTTAGATTTTTAAGCCTTGCACCTGAAGCCTACAGTGAACATATGAGGATATGCTCAAAACACTTTCTCTCTGGAGGTAAAGGTTAACAAATATTTTGGTTAATTAAATAAGTATTCTAAAATATGTCCAACATATTACAGCACCATCGTCTTTGTTTGACACTTCTAATCCAGACTGGCTCCCGTCTAGATTCGTAAATGGCAATGAAAAATATGAAAGCGTCAACAGTTCAAAACTGCAACGTTTTGAAAGAAGACTTAAACGAGCGTGCCCAGAACAACTACCCAACGCTAAAAGAAGAAAAGTCAAAGCTTCACAATTAGATATTTCTAACATAAGCACCAACATCCTCGAAGATAGCGCACTTGGGTTATCATTACAAGAATCGGAGTTAGGAGTTGATACTTCTTTGGTTATGAATAGCACGTTTAATGAAATAAGCTTATCTGAAGTTTCGAAATCTCCTTTAAAAAACATTTCCAGTGATTTTGGAACGCAAACTTATATGGTACGGAAGGATTTCAGTGCCCAGGTAACGGTTGGAAAAGAAGTGTGCGACTTCAGCGGGCAAACAGATATCGCTCCAAAAGCAAGTTCTGATACTCAAACAATGAAAGTTGAAATTATGGAAAATGAAACCCAAACGCTCTTCAGGGTTATTGAAATGTTTGAATTTGAAGCAAGCAAGCTCAAAGTTGAAGAATCTTTCACCGAAGCTGAAAAATTGAAAGCATCAATTAAAGAGGCAGAAGATAAAATTAAAAATTTGTTTGAAGACAATGTTCAGCTAATTTGTAAATTAGAGAAACTTCTAATTGAACTGAACTTAAGAAACTTCGTTCAATCAACATTCGTCAATGATGATTCCCGCACAAGGTTTTTTACCGGACTAGAAACCTACTCAACTCCCTTGACATTGTTTAACGGAATCAAAAGCTACTTGTTTCAAAATTCCAAACTGACCCCTTTCCAGCAGTTAATTTTGACTTTGATGAAACTCCGGCTTGGATCCAGCAACAGAGACCTAGCGTATAGGTTCAACGTTTCCGAAATGACAATATCAAGATTATTTTATAACTGTTTGAATGCGTTATACAAACGTATGACAAAATTTATTCACTGGCCAGATAGAGACGAGCTACAAAAAACAATGCCTATGTGCTTCAGAGATAAATTTGGTCAAAAGGTTGCCGTTATCATCGACTGTTTTGAAGTTTTTATGGAAAAACCATCAAATATACTAACAAAAGCCGAAACATGGTCTAGTTACAAGCATCAAAACACAGTAAAATTCCTCATTGGAATAACCCCGCAAGGAACAGTTTGTTATCTTTCTAATCTTTGCCAATCAGTTGTGCCATTTGATTAAAATAATTTTCTAAATTAAAATCTTGCTCGTATAACCTGGAAAAATTTGTAAATAAATATCAAGTGATAGTTTTAAACAACTTCTTTTTCTTTTATTTTTTACTATGCTTTTTTTACGCTTATTTGATCGATTAACTTTAACACAATCAGGGCAAAATCATTTCCCTTTGTGAACATCATTTATCTTTAAACACTAAATGAAACCACCGTAGTACACAATCTGCCTATCTGTTTCGATTGAACATCACGGACAAACCCATTCTCAAAATTATTATAGGCTAAATGGCTTTTTCCATTATTTAATTGGTCCTCAGTAAATGGTGAAATACCGTGAATTAAATAATGATAAAGATGCCCATATTCTGTAGGCGGCAAATGTTCAAAACCAAACCCTACACCTCTATGTTCTCCATCCCCATGAACTTGTTTCAAATCGTCTGAATTCATTTTATATGGATCGATATTGTTGATTAATTTCATTTTTTCAAGGTACCTCTTTTTAACATGATCAGGGAGTTCATTAACATAATCTGAAGGAACATCTTCCTTTACTTTCTTAGTCCTACCCATGACTAGGTTATTCAACTTATTCTACGTTTCTACCCAATATGGCGGACACTATAGTTAATACAAATTCACCAGAGATGGCGCCAAAATTGCCAGCGAAAAAAAAACCTCTACGTAATCTTTTTTTTTTACCCCTCGGATGTTAACTCCCTATTCGTGAAAAACTGTTGTCGATTAACTTGTTTATTTTTATTGCCAAGGCTTAAGCCGCTTAACACGAAATGAATCTTGCTAAAATATTATACCCATCCTTTCGATTGAGCTAAAATAACTTGCCTTTTAACAACAAACACCTTTATTTGTGATTATCAACTGATTTGGTAGTAGTCAAGGTATCTTTCTACTAATTATAAGTAATTATCTTCGCCGGTTAAACGGTGCGAATCCGGAAACGTTGTGGATTGAGTCAATGATAAACGCCGGTCTCCTTATCGCCTAAATGAGTACGTAAAACCATAGAAATTATAAAGAGGAACGGAATGTCGGTCGCATTTCCAACTTCAAGTAGATTAGGCCTACTCTTTTCCGGTTAAAGTTTGTGACGTAACACGGTCATTTCTTCCTTTGTCTGCTACAATTTCGCATATATCTAACTCGGTTAAAAAAATTCTAAAGTCTAACAATTTCATTTTTAATGGAAATTATCGATTAATATTATACTTTTAATTTGTTAGACTAGAAAAGTTAAATAATTTTTTGTTTTCTGTTTAGATTTCTACAACACATATTCAAAAGTTCACGAAAAACAATACTTATAAATAATAATAAATATCTATTAAAATTAATTTAAATTAATGTAAATACTCTCATCAACGTCCCACGAAATCCTGATTACCGGATCAATGATTAAGAAATAAGAATTTTAATCAGCCAATGAGAGTGTAGAAACTGAAATTATTTTCCTTTCTCGATCAGCCAATAGAAAGCTGGAACGCAACCGGAAGTAAATGGGCCTAGCGCGTAGCTTTGAGACGTGAAGATTATTTTAATGCCTTGTCGAGGCTACACTTTCCGTTCCTCTCTATAATTTCTATGGTAAAACGTAGCAAAGCACAACCCATAATAGCCGCAAATGATAGAAAGCGTAATGATATAGTTCGATATTCATGGTACAAATTAATACAATAATGATAAAACTTAAAAAAAAATTTAATTAAAAAATATTCCAGTTACAATAACCAATTTATGGTTCTGGACTACAAACTGTTCAAACCTGGAAAGCCGCTAAAAGACGACCTTCTTTGGATAGTGGAACAGATGCCGTATGTACCGAAATTTTCATGAAAAGAATGAATGACAATGTCAATGTTTTTTAGAGGATATTTGGTATCTCAAGATGTCACCCACGTTCTGAGGCAACAAACCTATTGGCCCAGCTACAATACTCCGTAAGTTGTGTCGTCGAATAGAGCTTTGTGCCTTAACACTTGTGAAACGTCTGCTTAGCTAATGAGCTTCTCGAGTTGGTCGTTACGGGGCGATACGTAAGGTTCCAAAAAAGGGGTAACACAAATGGCGTGAGGAAAACTACCCAGTAGAACTTCCTCAAACTACATCGTGGAACTGAAGCTAGAACCTTTTTAGGTTTACAGTAGCGCCACAGGCGCGTTATTTCAATCTAACCACTTTACGGCCTGATTTCAAATTTCTGCGGCTTTAATATCTAAAGCCAAAGGAGGAGCAAGGCGGTAATATTACATTTAAATATTTTTCAATTTGACACTACATACAGGGTGTTTCAAAAGGTTATGCAAAAATTTAAGTAGTTGTAGGGGGTGAGTTGAGAAGTATGCCTGTTTTTCCCCATTTTCCTACGATGAGAACGCCCGAGAGCTTCAAGGTGTGGCCTACTAGCCCCTGGAAGTAGGCTGCAACAAGCTCAAAACCAAGCAGCAGGGAAAGTCGAACATTAGGTTTGGGTTCGTGTGATAGGTAAAAAAGGACTTTGTACACAAATCGAGGTTACCAGCGTAAAAAAAAGTAAACTTAAACAATATTTAAAGTCCCTGCTGCTTGGTTTGCGCTTGTTGCAGCCTACTTCCAGGGGCTAGTAGGCCACACTTTGAAGCTCTCTGGCGCTCTTTTAACTCATCGTAGGAAAATGGAAAAAAAACTGGCATACTTCTCAACTCAACCCCTACAACTTCTTAAAATGTTTGCATAACATTTTGAAACACCCTGTATAATATAATATAATCTATAATATATATTAATATTATTATAAACCATTATGTGATAATATACTAATACTTTCAATTTGAAAAATATTTAAATGTAATATTACCGACTTCCTCCTCCTTTGACTTTAGATATTGAAGCTGCAGAAAATTGAAATCCGGCCTTTAAGTGGTTAGATTGAAATAACGCGCCAGCGAATGACGGGGAAAGTCGGCGAAAACGCTTCACTGAATTCTTGCGCAGAAGTGTGCGCGCATGAAGTATACAACTTTGAGCGTCGCAAGTATGCTAAGTTTACGCGTACGAAGTATACACGTTTGCGAGTATCAAGTATAAACGTTCGCGCGTACAAAGTATACTCGTTCGCGCGTACAAAGTATACTCGTTCGCGCGTACAAAGTATACTCGTTCGCGCGTACAAAGTTTACTCGTTTGCGTAAAGTATGCTAACTTGTGAGACAAAAGTATGAGATATAGTAGAAAAGTATACCTTAGTGTGAAATAAGAATTTTTTCCAATTTGGCGTGCCATATCACGATACAGTTTGGGCACATTCTGCTAGGTAGTTTTCCTCCCGCCACTTTGCTGCTCTTTAAATAAAAGAAAGATTGATTTGATTTTTATTAAAAAAATAAATAGTTCCCTTCCCTTTTTAAATTCCCACGAATTGAACATAACTTTAATTAATAAATGACAATATTTATAGATATTTCAAACAGATCTACAACATAAGCGGTTATCCGGACATGGTCAAGAAATACGGTGACTTTTTCACCTACGAAAGGGCCCCAAGAGCATTAATTTTTAAACGAGATCATGGGAAAGTCGTGGACCTTAATACCATGACAAACCTAATGAGGTACGTGCCTCGATTTACAGGTACGCAAAAAGGTTTCTTATTGAAATTATCACAATCTTCTAGATATAATAACTTTACCAACGATCCTCTGTCGAGATGCAATTGCACTCCACCTTACAGCGCTTTAAATGCCATAGCTGCCAGAGGTGATCTAAATGACCCCGAGGGCATTTACCCATTTGAGGACCTAGGCCATAAAGCAGGCGGAGCCACTGATATGAAGGCAAGTCAAACGCTGTTTCTTACAACGGAACTATAACCCAATAGACAAGGGGTGACCAAGCAAATCGTAAACCTCTCGTTTTTGAGGTCAACATCCTAGTTATTTTTTATTATAATATTTTAGTTTATTTACAAGATAACCATATTTTGAAATTTTGAGATAGCCACTTACAAGGTTGAGATAGCCATTTTAAAGGTCGAGATAACCATTTTTGAAGATCGAGATAACCATTTTGAAGATCGAGATCCCCATTTACTAAAGATCGCTAAATTGGGCATCCCGGCAATAGACCGATTCGCCCATTGCTTCCAAGGGAACAAATATTTAAAGCGACTTTAATTTTAATGTTTTAATTTGTACTAGATGGCGCCGAATTAAACGATTTGGCAGATAAAAATACTTACTAATTTATCACCAAAAATTCTTTTAACATTATTTAAAGAGATGTTTTATGGAAAAACTTTAAAAAATATTCAACTCATTAAAAATTTGTTCTAAAAAGAAACACGAAAAAAATTAGGATTTTTCACTGTTTTTAATTTTAGGATTTTTACGTTTCAGACTGTTGGTAAGACTTCAGATATTTAAAAATAGGTCTTTATTATAGAGAGCTGCAATTGAGTCGAAAACGTTTCCATTCCCACCCATTCCCGGTCAAATTTTCTTCCATCCATTCCCATTCCATTTGACAGAAATTGTGTCATTCCCGTTCCATTCCCTATAGTCCCGAAATTCCCATTCCCAAATCAAAGAATTTCGAACATTGTTATTAAGCTAATTAATATCATATTCTTAAATGAAAAGCATTAAGGTAAAATTTAAACATGGGTGACAAAACCAGTCAATATTTTTTTTTTAAACCCAGAGTCCCAAAGGACCACCAGGCTCAGCGGAGTAGACGGATTGTAAAATCCAAACGTTTTTAAAACGAAACTAAAAATCTCCCCCAGCCCAGCCGAAAACCAAATCTTCGTTAAAGAATAGAGACATTTTATCGCCTATGGCCTGCCGATCCGAGTGCCGACACCCCTCTAATCTTCTACACTATATAGGCCAAAATATACAATAGAAGCGCCCGTTCCGCTTAGTGCCTTGTAAAAATCATGCAGAAAAAGGAAAGTTCATTCTCGTACTGAAAAATTGCATTCCCACCCATTTCCATTCAGAAAGTTCCCTTTCCATCCTTTCCCATTCCTTTTGACATAAATATTTTCATTGCCGCAGGGTGACAATTCTTCCTTTATTTTAGAATTTTTCCTATATTTTCCTATATTTAGATATTATTTGGTATTTCGCGCGGTTTTTTCGAATTTCCCGCGTACCTAGTTCGCTTTTAGTAATACAGATGGCGCTCCATATACTAAATCCCTTTGATAAAATGTAAACTGCTTCTCCAAAGAGCTGCACTAAAATGAATTAAGAATATCGTCGTCTGCTTATTGAACTGACTATAATAAAACAAATTTAAATAATACTCCTATATTTTCCTATAAATCGACTGTTGAATTTCCTATATTCCTATAAATTTTATGGGTTTTTTCAGTGGTCACCCTCATTGCCGCGGTTACCGCGGGAAATGGAAAAATCCATTCCCGTGCAGCCATCTACTCGATTAGCGTTACCCCTCAAAAGGATCTTCTCCCTGGTCAAATATGGATACGTCTAAATTCCTCTTAGAAAATGTGATGGCATTTTTGAGCATTAGCATCAACCTTGTTTTCCCAAAAGTCAATGGCTTAATGGACAACAAACGTCTTCCCTGTCATTTTTAATAATTCCGTTATATATTTCAGCTAACCAACTATCAATACTTCAAAGCATACCAGTTGGTAGGCATATGCGGACCAACTCACGAATCCTTGCCACCTTTTCGATGGAGTACTTCCGGTTTCAAAGACAACCATTACGGGCAACCAGATTTGTTCAACTTCGAACCTGTGCTGTACAAGTGGAAACACGTATCGTAATTTCTAAATTCAATGTTTTAACATAAATTAAAAATTAAAGATAACTACTTAAGCAATGAAACTTCTTGGTTTTTATAATTATCTTGGAACAATTAACATAACTAGTTAGTTATTAAAAATTCTTAATTAACATATCATTTTTAAGCATAAGGTGCCATATCGCACCCTTTCTTAGAAAATGGGTGCCCATTAAGGAAAGGGTGCCTTTGAAAACCCACTTATGGTTCTCTTACTTAAACGATTGTGTTATATCTGTTGAATACCATGTTTAATCATCATCTACCCTCGCTTAGAGCTTAAATCATCATTTTACTCCACTACAGGCCCATGACACCATCCAGAGGCGTAACTGTGGGGGGTTGAACAGATGGCACATGCCACCCGAACCAAAATCCGGGCTACACCTTCTACTCTTGTTGTGTAACCAGGATTCCTACCAATTCTTAATGACTTTAAGGTGTAGTGTAATTTTTCTAGAGCTCGGGGTTTGAATAAGAAATATACGTTTTATTGGTTTTATCCATAACCGAAAATTATCCGAATTAAAACTAATTTTTTTCATATTAAATCGTTGTATAACCACGAATAATTTCCATAAATAAACAGTTAACCCAAATTTTTTATGAATACTCCAAGTTTTGGCGGTTAATTTATCTGTTCCACCGAATAATTTGAAAAAAAGCCTAATATAATTTCCACCTGGTATAAAATCCCCCAAAGTACACTTATTAAATGCAGTATTTTGGATGCGAATACGAGAACCAGATTTATTGAATGCATTTTTATTGATTTCATGTCTGAAAGTATATTACAATCGACTAAATTAAACATTTTAGTAACGTGAATAGAATAGTAAACTTCTATATTAATTATCTCTTAACAAAATGGCGTGTGATATATTTACACTAGGGTTGTTAATTTTCCGGAAAAATAAAAGGCGGAAAAATTTCCAGAAAATTTTCCGAATTGCGGAAAATTTTCCGCAAATCGGAAAAATAAAAAATTTAAACATAAATTACTTTTCAAGGGTTTTTAATGTTTTAAACTTTTTATCGATTTAAAATGACTAATATCAGTAAACATACTACAAAACATTTATAGTGTTACATTTCAACCAGTTTAAACTAGTCTATAGGTTTAGTTTTACTTTTAGATTAGAAAAAATGAGGTGAAAATGCCGCTTTATTTAAATTTGCAAACAATATATTAGACAAATCATGGAATGAAAACGTTTTAATATTTTTCGGAAAAATACGGAAAATTTTCCGGAAAAAAGGCTTCGGTAATTTTCCGGAAAATTTTCCGAGCGGGAAATTTTCCGACTTACAACACTAATTTACACCAAATAAATCAAGCGAATACCAAATAGAATATTCGATTCGTGGAATTTGCACACCTCTACTGTGAGCTAGTACACAAAATACGAAAAACATCATGAAAACTGTCGGTTTCAGCTGTTATCATCGGTTTCGTTTAGGGAGTTTGTTCTTCTTTGATTTGTATTATCAAACATAGTTCGTTGTTGAAAAACAGTTGATCAGTTTCAGTCAGTTCCACTTCATTAGTCATTACATCAGCGTCAATTTGCCAAAACGTATTATTTGTAATGGAGTCAGTGAAACCAGAAATACATGAACCGAAATTATCAACGACCTCCTTTTTATTGGGGGGCATTTACCCATAGTACAAGGAGAGGGAGGAAATAAAAACCGAACGGATTTCAGCCCGCCCGCGGGAGAGGAAAAATTCTAGTGCATCACGGGTAGATTACTTCGACATCTATTGAGAGGAAATATCAATAGCCAAGTGGCGTACTCAAGTAACCTTGGTGAAATCGGGAGAGGCGGAATTTCGAGGGGGGTTTTCTCCTCCTTACTAAATAGAGGGGGGAATGGGAATTGGGAACTTGCCTCCCGTGTTAGAGGAATAGGACGTTGGTAATTACGGTTCATGTATTTCTGGTAAAACTTGTTGAGGGGTTTGATTCTGGGATTTCAGTTTTAATTTCTACATGGCAGTACGGCTTTCGCGTGTGCGATGCAATCTCGCTATCCGCCAGTTTAGTTATCGTCACGGAACAAGGTTTTCACATCTTGCTGTTGCCATGATATTTGTACCAATGTTTCGTTAGCTGACTTTTCCTCTCGCACGTGAAGCTACATTCGTCACAATTAATTGAGTGACGTTTAGCGTGACGACTCAAATGGGTTGAAGTGCGACCGGCGTAGTCGCACACCGGGCACTTATATGGTTTTAAGCCTTTCCATGGCTTCTCATAAACAACATTGCTATTAGTTGTATCGTGAATTCTGGAGTGAATTTTCATATAACTGTTCCGAACGCAAGAGTAATTCTAAATCCAGACCGCGCTAGCTTCTAACGCTTTTTTTGCCAAAACAAGTTTCTAACGTGGGCTTAGGGCTAAACAATATAGCGAATTGGAAGGAGATCGAGCCCATCTTCAGTTACGAAAACTGTATTCAAATCAGTCTCGGGCTAGAACTCAATCGTAATCGTGAGTTGAGCTCGGGCTCACATCAGATTGGAAAACTACCAAAATCAGTCTCGAGCTCGGGCTTAAGTATTATGTCGAGCTCAAGGTTGAGCTCTTAGTACGTTAATTTTTAATACGGGCTCGAGCTCGAGCTCCAAGAAATGTTAATCATAAAATGGGTTCAAGATCGAGCTTGAAGTAATTTGTATTTTAACAGGGGCTCAAGCTTGGGCTCACTAGTTACAATATGCGTTCCACAATACCTCAGCTTGAGCTCGGTTTTAACGTGAAAACATATCGGTCTCGTTTCAGGCTCACAATATTTATTTTAATTACCTGAGCTCGGTCTCAAATTTAGCCCGTTAACCTATTATCACGATGCCCTAAATATAGACGATTTTTTTTAAAGTGTGTGTTCGTGTGTGCTTTTGGGCCTAGCACTACACTGCCGTGCAAAGCACAAAAGCATTAACGACCAAAACCAAAATATGGAGAAAACCCGCGAAATTCAAACTTTCTTTGCCTTAAGATACCCCAACTCACTTCTTTCAAGTTTATATAGTAGACTTGGATTTTTCAACTCAAATTATATTCTGTTACTAAACAATTTACAGGCCAAACGATATTTCAGAAATATCATTAAAACCATGTCTTAAAACGCGAAAAAAATGCGTCTTGATTTGACTTTTAAAGAAAATAAACTCATTAATGCGTTTTTGGTTTGAAAGTAATGCAAAAACCTAAAATAATGCGTTTTGCAACAAGTCATTTCTCTAAGAACAAAAATTTGAAATTTGAAAATTAGTTCAAAATTGAATTTAACGTATAAAATAAGGAGAAATAAAACCAAAATCTGTAAATCGAAAATTTGGTCGTTAATGCTTTTATGCTTTGCACGGCAGTACAGCATGTGCTTGCAATGACGTCCACTAGAAACAGTCTCCTATATTTCGCTCTGAGCTCCAAAGAGTGCGATAGTTATTTTTGTGCGCGAGCTCTACTCTCGGGCAAACAAGAGAAGAGCGCGAGCTCCAGTCTCGGGCAAAAAAAAAGAGAAGAGCGCGAGCTCCAGTGTCGAGCAAAAAAAAGAGAAGAGCGCGAGCTCCAGTCTCGGGCAAAAAAAAGAGAAGAGCGCGAGCTCCAGTGTCGAGCAAAAAAAAGAGAAGAGCGCGAGCTCCAGTCTCGGGCAAAAAAAAGAGAAGAGCGCGAGCTCCAGTCTCGGGCAAAAAAAAGAGAAGAGCGCGAGCTCCAGTCTCGGGCAAAAAAAAGAGAAGAGCGCGAGCTCCAGTGTCGAGCAAAAAAAAGAGAAGAGCGCGAGCTCCAGTGTCGGGCAAAAAAAAGAGAAGAGCGCGAGCTCCAGTCTCGGGCAAAAAAAAGAGAAGAGCGCGAGCTCCAGTCTCGGGCAAAAAAAAAGAGAAGAGCGCGAGCTCCAGTGTCGAGCAAAAAAAAGAGAAGAGCGCGAGCTCCAGTCTCGGGCAAAAAAAAAGAGAAGAGCGCGAGCTCCAGTGTCGAGCAAAAAAAAGAGAAGAGCGCGAGCTCCAGTCTCGGGCAAAAAAAAGAGAAGAGCGCGAGCTCCAGTGTCGAGCAAAAAAAGAGAAGAGCGCGAGCTCCAGTCTCGAGCAAAAAAAAGAGAAGAGCGCGAGCTCCAGTGTCGAGCAAAAAAAAGAGAAGAGCGCGAGCTCCAGTCTCGAGCAAAAAAAAGAGAAGAGCGCGAGCTCCAGTGTCGGGCAAAAAAAAGAGAAGAGCGCGAGCTCCAGTCTCGGGCAAAAAAAAAGAGAAGAGCGCGAGCTCCAGTGTCGAGCAAAAAAAAGAGAAGAGCGCGAGCTCCAGTGTCGGGCAAAAAAAAGAGAAGAGCGCGAGCTCCAGTCTCGGGCAAAAAAAAGAGAAGAGCGCGAGCTCCAGTCTCGGGCAAAAAAAAGAGAAGAGCGCGAGCTCCAGTGTCGAGCAAAAAAAAGAGAAGAGCGCGAGCTCCAGTGTCGGGCAAAAAAAAGAGAAGAGCGCGAGCTCCAGTCTCGGGCAAAAAAAAGAGAAGAGCGCGAGCTCCAGTCTCGGGCAAAAAAAAAGAGAAGAGCGCGAGCTCCAGTGTCGAGCAAAAAAAAGAGAAGAGCGCGAGCTCCAGTCTCGGGCAAAAAAAAAGAGAAGAGCGCGAGCTCCAGTGTCGAGCAAAAAAAAGAGAAGAGCGCGAGCTCCAGTCTCGGGCAAAAAAAAGAGAAGAGCGCGAGCTCCAGTGTCGAGCAAAAAAAGAGAAGAGCGCGAGCTCCAGTCTCGAGCAAAAAAAAGAGAAGAGCGCGAGCTCCAGTGTCGAGCAAAAAAAAGAGAAGAGCGCGAGCTCCAGTCTCGAGCAAAAAAAAGAGAAGAGCGCGAGCTCCAGTCTCGGGCAAAAAAAAGAGAAGAGCGCGAGCTCCAGTCTCGGGCAAAAAAAAGAGAAGAGCGCGAGCTCCAGTCTCGGGCAAAAAAAAGAGAAGAGCGCGAGCTCCAGTGTCGGGCAAAAAAAAGAGAAGAGCGCGAGCTCCAGTCTCGGGCAAAAAAAAGAGAAGAGCGCGAGCTCCAGTGTCGAGCAAAAAAAGAGAAGAGCGCGAGCTCCAGTGTCGAGCAAAAAAAAGAGAAGAGCGCGAGCTCCAGTGTCGAGCAAAAAAAAGAGAAGAGCGCGAGCTCCAGTGTCGAGCAAAAAAAGAGAAGAGCGCGAGCTCCAGTCTCGGGCAAAAAAAAGAGAAGAGCGCGAGCTCCAGTCTCGGGCAAAAAAAAGAGAAGAGCGCGAGCTCCAGTCTCGGGCAAAAAAAAGAGAAGAGCGCGAGCTCCAGTCTCGGGCAAAAAAAAGAGAAGAGCGCGAGCTCCAGTCTCGGGCAAAAAAAAGAGAAGAGCGCGAGCTCCAGTCTCGGGCAAAAAAAAAGAGAAGAGCGCGAGCTCCAGTCTCGGGCAAAAAAAAGAGAAGAGCGCGAGCTCCAGTCTCGGGCAAAAAAAAGAGAAGAGCGCGAGCTCCAGTCTCGGGCAAAAAAAAGAGAAGAGCGCGAGCTCCAGTCTCGGGCAAAAAAAAGAGAAGAGCGCGAGCTCCAGTCTCGGGCAAAAAAAAGAGAAGAGCGCGAGCTCCAGTCTCGGGCAAAAAAAAGAGAAGAGCGCGAGCTCCAGTCTCGGGCAAAAAAAAAGAGAAGAGCGCGAGCTCCAGTGTCGGGCAAAAAAAAGAGAAGAGCGCGAGCTCCAGTCTCGGGCAAAAAAAAGAGAAGAGCGCGAGCTCCAGTCTCGGGCAAAAAAAGAGAAGAGCGCGAGCTCCAGTCTCGGGCAAAAAAAAAGAGAAGAGCGCGAGCTCCAGTGTCGGGCAAAAAAAAAGAGAAAAGCGCGAGCTCCAGTGTCGAGCAAAAAAAAGAGAAGAGCGCGAGCTCCAGTCTCGGGCAAAAAAAAGAGAAGAGCGCGAGCTCCAGTCTCGGGCAAAAAAAAGAGAAGAGCGCGAGCTCCAGTCTCGGGCAAAAAAAAAGAGAAGAGCGCGAGCTCCAGTGTCGGGCAAAAAAAAGAGAAGAGCGCGAGCTCCAGTCTCGGGCAAAAAAAAAGAGAAGAGCGCGAGCTCCAGTCTCGGGCAAAAAAAAAGAGAAGAGCGCGAGCTCCAGTCTCGGGCAAAAAAAAGAGAAGAGCGCGAGCTCCAGTCTCGGGCAAAAAAAAGAGAAGAGCGCGAGCTCCAGTCTCGGGCAAAAAAAAGAGAAGAGCGCGAGCTCCAGTCTCGGGCAAAAAAAAGAGAAGAGCGCGAGCTCCAGTCTCGGGCAAAAAAAAGAGAAGAGCGCGAGCTCCAGTCTCGGGCAAAAAAAAGAGAAGAGCGCGAGCTCCAGTCTCGGGCAAAAAAAAAGAGAAGAGCGCGAGCTCCAGTGTCGGGCAAAAAAAAGAGAAGAGCGCGAGCTCCAGTCTCGGGCAAAAAAAAGAGAAGAGCGCGAGCTCCAGTCTCGGGCAAAAAAAGAGAAGAGCGCGAGCTCCAGTCTCGGGCAAAAAAAAAGAGAAGAGCGCGAGCTCCAGTGTCGGGCAAAAAAAAAGAGAAAAGCGCGAGCTCCAGTGTCGAGCAAAAAAAAGAGAAGAGCGCGAGCTCCAGTCTCGGGCAAAAAAAAGAGAAGAGCGCGAGCTCCAGTCTCGGGCAAAAAAAAGAGAAGAGCGCGAGCTCCAGTCTCGGGCAAAAAAAAAGAGAAGAGCGCGAGCTCCAGTGTCGGGCAAAAAAAAGAGAAGAGCGCGAGCTCCAGTCTCGGGCAAAAAAAGAGAAGAGCGCGAGCTCCAGTCTCGGGCAAAAAAAAGAGAAGAGTGCGAGCTCCAGTCTCGGGCAAAAAAAAGAGAAGAGCGCGAGCTCCAGTGTCGGGCAAAAAAAAGAGAAGAGCGCGAGCTCCAGTCTCGGGCAAAAAAAAGAGAAGAGCGCGAGCTCCAGTCTCGGGCAAAAAAAAGAGAAGAGCGCGAGCTCCAGTCTCGGGCAAAAAAAAAGAGAAGAGCGCGAGCTCCAGTCTCGGGCAAAAAAAGAGAAGAGCGCGAGCTCCAGTGTCGGGCAAAAAAAAGAGAAGAGCGCGAGCTCCAGTGTCGGGCAAAAAAAAGAGAAGAGCGCGAGCTCCAGTCTCGGGCAAAAAAAAGAGAAGAGCGCGAGCTCCAGTGTCGAGCAAAAAAAAGAGAAGAGCGCGAGCTCCAGTCTCGGGCAAAAAAAGAGAAGAGCGCGAGCTCCAGTGTCGGGCAAAAAAAAGAGAAGAGCGCGAGCTCCAGTGTCGGGCAAAAAAAAGAGAAGAGCGCGAGCTCCAGTCTCGGGCAAAAAAAAGAGAAGAGCGCGAGCTCCAGTGTCGGGCAAAAAAAAGAGAAGAGCGCGAGCTCCAGTGTCGGGCAAAAAAAAGAGAAGAGCGCGAGCTCCAGTCTCGGGCAAAAAAAAGAGAAGAGCGCGAGCTCCAGTGTCGAGCAAAAAAAAAGAGAAGAGCGCGAGCTCCAGTGTCGAACAAAAAAAAGAGAAGAGCGCGAGCTCCAGTGTCGAGCAAAAAAAAGAGAAGAGCGCGAGCTCCAGTCTCGGGCAAAAAAAAGAGAAGAGCGCGAGCTCCAGTCTCGGGCAAAAAAAAGAGAAGAGCGCGAGCTCCAGTCTCGGGCAAAAAAAAAGAGAAGAGCGCGAGCTCCAGTGTCGGGCAAAAAAAAGAGAAGAGCGCGAGCTCCAGTCTCGGGCAAAAAAAAGAGAAGAGCGCGAGCTCCAGTCTCGGGCAAAAAAAAAGAGAAGAGCGCGAGCTCCAGTCTCGGGCAAAAAAAAGAGAAGAGCGCGAGCTCCAGTGTCGGGCAAAAAAAAAGAGAAAAGCGCGAGCTCCAGTCTCGGGCAAAAAAAAAGAGAAGAGCGCGAGCTCCAGTGTCGAGCAAAAAAAAGAGAAGAGCGCGAGCTCCAGTCTCGGGCAAAAAAAAGAGAAGAGCGCGAGCTCCAGTCTCGGGCAAAAAAAAGAGAAGAGCGCGAGCTCCAGTCTCGGGCAAAAAAAAAGAGAAGAGCGCGAGCTCCAGTGTCGGGCAAAAAAAAGAGAAGAGCGCGAGCTCCAGTCTCGGGCAAAAAAAAAGAGAAGAGCGCGAGCTCCAGTCTCGGGCAAAAAAAAAGAGAAGAGCGCGAGCTCCAGTCTCGGGCAAAAAAAAGAGTAGGAGTGTGAGCGCGAGCGCGAGCGCCTTCACCTAGCACAATATTAATGAGTGCGAACTCGGAAAATTCGGTTTTTGACCATCTCTACTAGTATAATTAAACTCTCAAAAATGAAATATTACTCTGGAAAAGTGCAAAGTGCAAAAAATGATAACTCTAAACTTTGGTCAATAATTAATGAGGTTATTAAACCCAACTCTAAGGATAAAGCGAAAATAAAAAACGTAAATGTTAACGGGACTATATACAATACTGAAAAAAAAACGCTTAAAATAGCGAACGCATTTAATGACTATTTCTCTAAGGTAGGCCAAGACCTAGCTGACACAATTATTCGATCAAGAGACATAGGTCATCTAGAACCATTTTATGTAAACCCTAATGTTAACCGGAACAGAGGCAGTTCATTTTTTCTTAAACCAGTCATTGAAAATGACGTTTACAATTGTATAACATCCCTAAAAGATTCCAACGCCCTCGGAATCGATAGTTTAACTTCGGTTATTATTAAAAAGATAAAAAATAATGTAATAAAACCTATAACACATATTACTAATCTAAGCTTAATAACGAGTACCTTCCCTTCTTTATGTAAAACGGCCCTTATCACACCTATTTTTAAAACCAGCGATACAACAATTGTATCTAATTATAGACCAATATCTGTACTAAACTGCCTATCGAAAATTATTGAAAAAATGTCAAGTCACAATTAGATAACTATTTATCGAAATTTGGTTTGCTTTCAAAAAATCAGTTTGGATTTCGGTAAGGGCTAAGTACTAACGATGCATTGTATACCTTTAATAGTTTTATTTTAAACGCAATAGACTCAAACCATAGCCAAGGCCTTTGACACGGTGTGTCACCGGCGACTTTTTGATAAACTAAATGGTATCGGTGTCAATGGCCACGCACTACAGTGGTTTAAAAGTTATCTCCAGAATAGGAATGCAAAAGTAAAAATAAATAATAATTTAAGTAATAGCGAAGTCTACCATTTTGGGGTCCCTCAAGGGACAGTATTAGGGCCAATTCTTTTTACCATTTACATTAATGACCTACTTGAAAGGAGAATTTCAGATCTTACTGTCGCGTTTGCCGATGACACCGGGCAACTATTCGTTGGAGACTCCTGGGTAGAGGTTTTTAAGAAAGCTAATTTAGGACTTATGGATACTAAAAACTGGCTTGATGTAAATTTATTGAGTTTAAATGCAACAAAATCCAACTATATAACTTTCTCACTAACAAAAGCCGGTGAAACTTCTCTTGATGAATTGAAACTCCATGAAAATATAAATTGTGTCTCACTTCTAAATAATGATGCATGTATACATGTCCAAAAATTACAAAAGCAGATTCAGTAAAATATTTGGGTATAATTGTCGATAGGCATTTAAAATGGTCGGACCACATAAAATATGTATCGAAAAGATTACGTTCTGCATTATTTGGTTTAAGTTTGTTAAAAGATTTTTTAGATTTATCTACCATGCTTATAGTTTACTTCAGTTTAATACAATCGGTCTTAAACTATGGTTTAATATGTTGGGGTGGAGCATATAGTACCCACCTTGACATTGTTAAGACTCTACAGAATCGATGTTTGAGACTATGTCTAAATAAGAACTGGAATTACCCGATTATTAATTTATATAGTGAATTTCGTGTATTAACGCTTAAACAATTATTTTTTAAAAATATATTGTTAAATTACTTTAAAAATAATATAGTCGGAAAACAATGTAATCAAGAAAATACTAACACAATGAAAACCAGATTTAAAACTGAGGAGAAAAAACCTTACCTTTTTATAAAAAAATTAATATCTAAGAAAAATCCAGATTACCTCGGACCTAAACTATATAATAACTTAGATTTACATATAAAAAAAGCTGAAACATTCCCAGATTTTCATCGGGAAATTAATGCAATTTTTAAAAACATAGAATATATTAATGGCTTAGAGACACTAAATTATCTTAAATTAAATTAGATGGCCGAATACCTCACCGATTTATATTGTGCAACAATCCTAAGATGACTTAATATTACGCGATACACCCCTCCTAGTTACAAGCATTGCTTAGTTAGGAGGGAACACACTTTGCAAATTTGTATATGTATATAAATTGTAAATTCCAAAAATGTGTGTTACAAATAAAAAAAAAGTCACTGTTTATATAGTGCTTGTTAACAGAATGGGAACTTTTCACCTTTACCACAGCAACAAGCGTTCCCCATGGCGTTCCCTTTTAACCAGGTGGCTTTTTTTGACAAATTAGGGCTTGACAAAAACACGACGTTCTGTTTACATGGATTTATATACCCCCGTACCGTAAAAACGTTCTGTTTACAGGTGAAAAGTTTCCTTTATTTCCACAAGCACTATATAAACAATACCTTGCGGGTAGTGGATAGCGCCGCCGATCGAACGCCGCCGCCGCTGATTATTTAGATAACGCCGAAACGCCGCCACCGAGAAAATTAATTTCGCCGCCGCCGCCGATACCTTTTAATTTCGCCGCCGAATTAATTTCCATTAATAAAGTATAATAATTGCGCTTTGAGTTCTAAATTCGAACTACATACATTTTTCTATTGGTAGTGCTACGATTTTCAAAAGATCTAACACCACTGCACCGCGTGCACCAAAATGTTCTGCAGCAGACAGCTGGGATCGGAGAGAGCGAAACGAAAACGGCTTTGGAGTTGCCTCGCCTCGTATTTTGTAATAAGTACAGAAACGTATCAGCTGCATTCAGCAATAACTAGTCTATTATATTTTAAAAATTCCTTTGATACAAAGATAAAATTATTTGAGATAATAGGGAGCTAACAGTTCTACGTCCCACGACGTCACCCATGCTTTTTCCTATTGAAAAAAAATTCTACCCAACATGGCGGCCACTGAAAATGCTACGAAGTGTTAGTTCCCTATAGACTTAATCGCGCCTTCCCAATCGACCGCCATGACCTTACAGTCTATGGGGACGGTGATGGAAAAACCGGTTTTGGGGGGGATGAAATTTCTACGTTAGAAGGCTGGCTCGTTGGTTGTCTGTGCGATAATGGCGGCGACCAGTAAAAGTTTCTAAAAAGAGTGTATAGATAATAATACTAGTGAAATAGTAGTAAATAAGTACAGTATTGTTATTACTAGCGTAAATGTTTTAGTTTAATATTATCATATGTAACATAGTTACTCATAAGTCTGCCTCTGTTTAACATCTCTGTATTAAAATTTTAAATGAGACCTCGTTTTACAGCCACCAAAGAAGATACAGCACTAACGTCGCGTAAAACTGGTTTTAACTTCCTTCCCTCCCCGCCAGAACTACTTTTGATGACGATAAAACCGTCATCGTCTAGGAAGTGACATCAATTATGTCATATCCTTGCAACAAGGTCTCATTTAGAAAAAGTTATTTCTGGCACACTTATGATAAAATAAGTTACATATGATAGTATGTAACCAAAGTTACCTATTTCTCGTTTTGGAAACAAATGGTTCTTATTTTAATAAAATACATTCTATTAAACATGTATTTTTTAACAGTTTAAGTTCTAGCGGTCTATTTAAAGCCTGGCGCTATTTTAGAGGGGGGGGGGCAGTTTTTCCCCTTAGGCGCCGCCGCCGCCACCGATTTTTTTCAACGCCGCTGATTATTTTCTACAAATCGGCGCGCCACGCCGCCGCCGAACTAATTATCGTTCCCGCCGCCGCCGTTGAAAATTGGTTCGGTGCTATGCTCTACTTGCGGGTCCTGACTCTCGGTAATATTATTCCTTAGCGATTTCCTGGGACACGGCCAACTTCGATCACGCGTACCGCGCTTTAGCGGCCCCGTAAATAGCCTGAATTTACCGTGTATATATTTTCCCACCAGGCTTTCGCTACGACCAAAATTTTACGTTAGTCAAATAGGAAAAATCCACAAAAAACAATTATTTTTAAATAAATTTTGAAAAACATTGAATTAAACCGAATGTAGGTTAATATTTAACTAATAGTATAATATTTTTTTCATGATTCAAATTTTTTAACGGTGTTTAAAAATTATAAAAGAGTTAAACAGAAACCAAGAACGTCCTCTAGATGCTGCCAGCAACATAGCATTATTGTTTAATGTTTGAAACACATGTAAATAAATAAATAAAACAAAAAGTGAAAAGATCACTGTAACTTCAGGGTAAATATATTATTTTAACATTTTTTATTAAATAATATTAAGTTAAAATATATTATAAGCGCAATAAATTATAATTTTAGGTTTCAACAAGTTTTAAGCTTTCATCTTTTTAAACCTAGAATCAATAATATTGTATATTTAGAAAGGGCTGGTTTGTAATTTTATCTGACTGAAATTTATTCCATAATAAAGGTACAAACCTGAACAGAAATCATCCTCCTTGAAACGCAGGCTGCAGACCATCTATCTTTTACCTATTTAGTTCCAAAGATGTACCTAAGCATCTTTTATCTTCAATTGTATTAGTTTTAAGATTCTTACTCTAAAAACTAATTAGATTTACAGAAAATACTACCTAAGAACGATTATAAACTCGTGAATTTGCTATATATATATAATATTAATAAACATTTGTTATTATTAAAGATTTATAAATTTTAAGAGAGACATTATTTACGCGTCAAAACGCTCTAAACCAGCGGTTCCCAAAAGGTGTTCCGCGGAACCCTGGGGTTCCGCGGATGGATCACAAGGGTTTCGAGAATTCGCAGCGCGGCCATCTTCGTTTGTATCAAGACTCTTTTAAGATAAGTAAAAAAATGAGTTGGGTGTTCCGCTAGAATTAGGTGGATAATTTAGGGTTCCATAGCAAGAATAAATTGGGAACCGCTGCTCTAAACACGTCTACAGCCTTCAAAACTATGTATTCTAATATTGGTCCAGTAACTTTAGGATTTAACTACAACATATGAGGTGTCATTCTTCTTCAAATTGTCTTATCCTTCTTTATAAGCTCTTAAAAGGTCGATTTTATCAAAAGGTCAAAGGTCACGAGCTAAAAAAGTTAAAATATCTTTAAATTATAACGAAAAACGATATATTTCTTACATATTGCTTATTAATTAAAACTTCTAATAATATTTCAAAGTAGCCCTGTTGCTCTGGAGAAGGTCAAAGGTTAATTGGAGTAAATCGATTAAGTATTTATTTAAATATTAAATAATAACTGATACCCCACCCTTCGTTTTCTAATAAAAAACGTTCTTGGTTTAACGCCAATTTCGAATGAAAAATGTTCTGAGGCGAATTCTAAGTCTAAATGTTGCGCTTTGTTCGAAATTTTTTTTTCAAGACTGCCCGACTTGACAATCAACCACCAGGGGGCATTCTAGGTCATTACGACCACAGCACATGCAGTTTCAAAGCGAACGGTACGAAAGATATTTTTGAAAACCAATTTTATAAAAATAAAGTGAATATCAAATAATTAATTAATAAAAACATTAATAAATACATGTAGAAAGATTAAAAAAACGACCACCCTTGCATAGTAAAATTTAAAAATGTTTTATTAAAAGACACGACTTGTTTCGCTGCCGTTCGGTAGCATCATCAGATGCACATCGCACCCGAAATGGAAAATTCTAAATTTAAAATTATTAGAACGCTCACGAAACGTAAAATCTTTGGTAAAATATACACGTGAGAAACTATTTAATAGACAAAAACCAACCCATTGTATTATATATCTTAAAAAATAAAATGTATATGGAAAACAAAAGTTAAAGCGAAAACCAAAACTATAAGTGAAAGCACTAATAAAAACTGCGTGGGCTCATGACGACAACCCAATGAAGCCGATAAAAATCAATGCAAATAAAATAAGTGACAAAAAGGTTCCTCCAAAAAATGAACCATTTCGCGGAAGAAGTAAATAATTTTAAAAGAATAAAAGATAAAACAAATATACAACAGCAAAAATAAAACGTCAAATAATAGAAGAAAAAATCTTTAAAAAAAAAAGATTAGGCCTTCAAAATTTAATTCGTAAAAAAATTCAAGACTTTATTAACTATTATGCTTACGATAAGTGTCTTATTTGCAGTATGGTTAAGGAGTTATCGTTGGTTCTGTGGTAGAGTGCTCGGTTGCCTGACTAGACGGCCCGGGTTCAAAACCTGGGTGGCGCATTTGTTTTTAATCAATAGAGAAATTAGAATTTCATCGATGTAATAATTTAAATCTTACACGAAATCTTGTTCTATTTCAATTAAACCAAAATTTCATACTCTATTAAATACGCTTCCGATAAAGCTGAAGGTCTACTTTTCAACGAAGCGTAATAAGCGTCGGTGGTTCTGTGGTAGAACGTCCGCTTGTCAAGCAAGCGGTCTCGGGTTCGAATACTAGGACGAATACCGTGAACAATTGGTGGAAATCCTGCCATTGGACGTTGAGAGGTTGCCATAACACTCAGCACTCGGTCCGTCCCAAAGTCAATAAGAAGGAGTTGGAGAGAACGCACCCATAACAACTGGCGCGACGGTGAGCGTTAACGAAAAACAAATGCAACCAGGGCCGGATTAAGGGGGGGCAGAGGGGCCAATTGCCCTAGGGCGCCTTCCAAATAGGGGCGCTGAAGAAATCTTGTTATACCCATAGCGAATTCGGAAAACACAAAAAAATCTAAAAATAAAATTAACCCGTTTGAAATTTGAATAATGGCATTGTTACACACTTTATTTTGGCGCGAGAAAGTCGTTTTTAATAGTGAGTTTTAGTGACTGAGAGGGAAGAACGTAGCCCCGTTTTGATTATAGGCTAGCAAAACAACAACGAGCCAACTCGCATTGAGGCGATAATGTTCCGATACCCAGCACCATCCACGGCAATCGTGTCTCTCCTCGGGTTATACTTCCCTACTGTTAGTGAGTGATGTAATCTGGGAATCGTCTTTTCTCGCTGTAAATGTTAGCCCTTGTTGTATTTTGATTGTGTTTATTAAACTTTTTATAACAGTTAATGTTATAATATAGACGGTAATTGTTGGTTATTTGGATTTGGATTTGCAAATGTAAGTAAACTTTAAATCATAATTTAAAAAGGTTTATTTAATTCCGAGCTCAACCTAAACTTTTTAATGTAATTTTGAAATATATCGCGTGTTAAATGGGCATTCAATATTTATTAGGTACGGTTATTGGACATTAAGATCGGTAACAAGTTATACAGTTTCAGTGAGGCAACAGACAACAGTCAGATAATGGACCTCTAGGTGGTATACACAAAATATATCAATGTATTTTTATTGTAAAAAATATATTATCGTACCGAAGACGGTCGGTTGGGGGGGGGGGGGGATCTAGGGGTTTTGCCAACCGTATTTGAAGTTTTTCTCAGATAAATTTCCAATTAGGGGGGGAGTGCTGATGAAGGGTTCACGGAGATTTTTTTTAAGGGGGGGGGTGCCGTTTTGCCAAGTGGGCCTCGATTTGCCAACTCTCCAAATTATTAAGGGGTAGCTTGTCCCCCCCCCTAAGGGTACGCCTCAAACACACTACTTCAATTGGTATCCAAGCGGTTTCACTCAGAACATAAACGAAATGCTAAGTTTGGCCGCCCCCCCCCCCCCCTTCGCTCCTCGAGTTCCGGTGGGCGCCCACTCGGAAATTGCTCCCGGGCGAAAGTCGGCTTAATCCGGCCCTGAATGCAACCAAACGCAACGTAATCGCAAATTTAGCCGTTAACGCTTACCGTCACACGGTGGTTTTGCCAACCTTTAAACTGCTAAAACGGTTATTCGACTGCGTACGCAGTGATCCAAGAAACTGCGTACGCAATGATTACCCTTTGCCCCGAAAATGCGAACGCGTTCGCAGGCCTGACAGACAGACCCACAGACCCACAGACAGACAGACAGACAGACAGACTGACACGGTGGTTGTACAAATTCCCCTCGGAGAGGTAAAACGAAGTGTAAATAATTTTCCCTTGACTCTTTTTTTCTTATTTATCCTTTTAGACTTTGCCCAGAGCTCTAGCCTAGACAATAAGGAGATTAAGTCTACCGCGTAGAGTCAGTTATCACTACACGTTTTTTAACAGGCTTAATCTCTCTATAATACATCCATATCAATATTGATACTGGTATTTTCTAAAACATATTTCTTTCTTTTTATAATGCAATATACTAGTTCGATTACAGACTTTATAATAATAGGCGGTGTCACATTTCTCGTATTCAGATCCTACTTGAATCTCAATATCACCTCTGCTTCTGGGTTGTGACCAATATTTTGAACAAAATTAATATTCGTAAGTGCAATTTTCAAGTAAGTACAAATATTTCGGGGATTTTATCAAAATGCTCAAAGTAGATAATAATATTTCTGTACACCTCGAAAAGTCTAATTGGGATATTCTACTACGGTCTAGAGTCTAGACCGTAGTGATAGTCTAGACTCTAGACTATCACGCTATGACTTGTGTAAGTATATACGGAGTTTTCCCTAATAAATAAGTAGATTCGCTAAAGGATTACCATAACACGGAAAATGGTTACCTTTTTGTGCCAATCGCCACCTAAAAGCCCTAACTGTTGCTTTTGCTCATAGAAGCTGGCGATAATATACGGGAAGTAAGGAAATCACTTAAAAATTTAATTCATTTCGGACGAACTTCATGTAGCTGCATATATTTTTAAACAAGTCCAATTAAATGGGCGGAATCATTTAAGTGCTTTGGACTAGACTTGAAGCAGCAAACTACGTCAACCTAGGGTCAGTCGTGTCAAATTTCTAGGGTCCATGGATCAGCAAAACCATCAACACGATCATAATATTCTCCAGGGCAGCTATCTTCTCCAAAACGCGTCTTTTCAAAGTAACCCTCGACTACTAGTGCCACCTTTTCTTAAAAGTTGCAAACGGAGAATTAAGTCACAGAATGTTTAGGGATTTTTGAAACAGACGAACACCGAGCGGGAAAACAAACAGGATATTATCCCCAATTCCGGTTCATCCGCTTCGCCACCCCCAAGTGCAGGGTTACGTTGAGGAGACGACAATTGTAGCAGGGGGAAATGTCCACGATATCTGTCGTGGAAAATATTTAATTTGTCTATGGCACGATTAAGAGTAGATATGTCAAGTGGAGTAGAAAAGGGGATATTTTATTATTAGTTTTCCGTCTATGTAAACGAAGTTTTAAGCCCTCTTTAAAGTGAGATTATTTATTTAGCGCCATATCTCGATGTCACAGACGAATCAACAAGATTCGGTCAATGTCCTGGACGATCCCTTGACTCGAAGAAATAACATTTTCAGTGTGAAAAATGCCTTTACAATACGAGCAAGAGGCGAAGTTTCCTTAAACACGTTCGAACTCACGTCGATAAGCCGTTCACATGCACATTTGAAAATTAAGACTTCGCGACCAACCACGGCACGTCGCTGAGAGTTCACGAACTAATACACACGGGTCAAAAACCCCACCTTTGCTCCTACTGCAGCGCTACCTTCCGAACGAAAACCGCCAAGAAAGTTCACGAACGAACTCATACTAACCAGAAGCCTTATAAATGCTCCCAATGTAGCTATTCCGCGAAGCAAATTGGAACTCTAAATACGCATAAAATTACTCACGATAACTTAAAACTATTCCAATGTTCACATTGTCCGTACAGAAGTCGTCAGAAGTTTGCCTTAAAAGAACATCAACGAATTCACGACAATGTTAAACCACTCCGCTGTCCACAATGCGAATACACGTGCAGATATACCTCTAGTTTGACCGATCACGTGAGAGCTCACATTGGAACGTTATTTCAGTGTAAATTTTGCCGTTTCACAACGTACAAAAAAGGCAATTGGAATCTATACCAAAAAAGACACAGTGCCCAAAAACGGTTTCACTGCACGAAGTGCGAATTCAAGTGCACGACCAATTTTAATCTGAAAAGCCACGAAAAAACTCACCGCGGCCAGAAAACATTTATATGCAACCATTGCGCATTTTTGTGCAAATATAAGAGCGTTTTGAAAATTCACCTCCGAATTCACAAGGATGAAAAACGATTTAAATGCGAAGAGTGTCCTTTCACTTGCAACCATCAAATTAGTTTTGAAAAACACGGAAGAGCGCATACAGGCGAGGACGCATTTAGATGCCTGAAATGCAACCTTCTTCTCAGGGATGACGACTGTTTGAAACGCCATCAAGAAACGCACAATCGTCAAAAATATTTGAAATGCGACGTTTGCCCTTTCTCTTGCGACGATCAATCGAGTCTTAACAGACACCGGAAAACTTTGCATTCAATCGCATCAGTGACCCCTTTTCTTTGCGGTAAATGTCAAGTAAAAATCACGTAAAAATTTGATCGAGATAATCACGAAACTGTGTTACGTGCCCGTGAAGAGAATGCACAGTGCACAAATTGAGGGACAAAGTAACCAGACCGATGGACAGCGCGTTATTGCAGACGTTGGAAATGTACCGGTCGTGCAGATTTCCAACTTCGAATTTTTGAAAGTGCAAGAACCAGCTAATTGTTGCGAAAATGCAGCACACCAAATTAAGCAAGAACCAGCTAATTGTTGCGAAAATGCAGCACACCAAATTAAGCAAGAACCAGCTAATTGTGGCGAAAATGCAGCACACCAAATTAAGCAAGAACCAATCGATCTTATAGATGGAATATTAGAAATTGATATTCCAAGTATTATTACAAAAAAGTACTTAGAATTTTCGCCTCCCGATGTGTAATACCTCGTGAAATGGGATTTGTAATTGTTTGCGAAACGTCTTTTTCAAATAAAACGTTTAATTTATATTGTAAAATTTCTGTACAAATAATTTAAACAATTTCAGTGATATTGTAGTGCCAAAAATTCAATAATACCTGAAAGTTAATGAACTTCTGACAAGAAAAAATTTTAATCATTTATCCATTAGAAATTCCGTTAAATCCATATAATAAAGCATTTCAAGCTACTTTCTGTATAAAGTATAAATAAAAGTGTTCTTAAGAAAATTCTAATATCTGTCAAAGATTGATTTAAATAATCCAACCGGGGCTAGTATCAGCTTTCCATTCTTTGATCGTTTTTTATTCTAGTTCTGAAGCAAGCCGAAAATTTTGATAAACACTTAGCGGGGTACTGAACTTTTCTCCGCTTGACCTTTTGAATTGTGAAGAAATTTTAAAGGGTGTTGATCGAGATGACAACTAGAGTATATAAATTTCTTTGGAAGTTTAAATTTACTTGACATTGTGTCTGACGAATAGTGGACCAGAACACAGCCAACGGTAATAAAATTGTTTGCCTTTTCGTATACAAAAGTGTTGATCGATTTGGAACCGGGGAAAATTGTGAGTGTTAAAAATTTATGTAAATTGTTTTTAGAAGTAATACAGGTTAAGCCACCCCTGGGGCTTATAGGAGTGTAGATTCAACAGAATTAATATATGTCGACACGTTTTCGAGTGTTTCGGCCTTTTAAGGTAATTTTTTGACATCAGGTTTAACAAAAGCTAATGTTGATTGGCGTTATTCGTTAAAAAGGTTGTAATGCTAGAAGACGATTTTTTTATTTCGTTTCTACTTCTTTTAAATAATAATATTATTAATATCATCTAAGGCTCCACCATAGGCCCAAGTCAGCTTGTGATGTTTTATGCCCTTATTCCAGGTGCCCGAATTAAACCTTGGATTAAACAGCGTAGGAGGTGGGCGGTAAGCACTTCATGCTGTGCCAAATTAAGGACTAGGCCTACTAAGCACTGGAAGACGGGCCACCACCAACAGAAGGCTCCCATGAAATCAACGGATTTTTCTTCGGGACACGGGAGTCTTGCGTTTTTACGCTTTCCTTACATAGGCCCCCAACAAAATCTGCCTAGGGGGCACCTTCAGTAAATCCGGTACTGCCATCATGCCACGCGAACTAGAGAGCTGCAGGATAACAAAAATAACATTCCGTTTCCTCTCCGTTATATTTCCCGACGTGGTATTTATATCAGTTTCCGTTCCGTTTTATTTGTTAATTAACTTTTTTACCCGATTTTGTTCCGTTTCATTTCGTAATTAACCTTTCCGTCTGATATGGTTCCGTTTCGTTATCCCATGTAGGATGTCCATCCGTTTCCGCTTTGTTTTATTTCTCGACTATTATTCCCGTAAATTTCCATCCGTTTCCGCTCTGTTTTATTTCTCGACTATTATTCCCGTCAATTTCCATCCATTTCCGCTCTGTTTTATTTATCGACTATTATTCCCGTCAATTTCCATCCGTTTCCGCTCTGTTTTATTTCTCGACTATTATTCCCGTCAATTTCCATCCATTTCCGCTCTGTTTTATTTCTCGACTATTATTCCCGTCAATTTCCATCCGTTTCCGCTCTGTTTTATTTCTCGACTATTATTCCCGTCAATTTCCATCCGTTTCCGCTCTGTTTTATTTCTCGACTATTATTCTCGTCAATTTCCATCCGTTTCCGCTCTGTTTTATTTCTCGACTATTAAACCTATCCGATTTCAGACTTTAGCCGCCTACGGGAAAGTACCTCCCAAGCTTCAATACGCGGGAAACGTTATTAATATGATAAATCAAAAAATAGGCCATGTACGAAAAAAAAATGGACATTGCTCGAGTTTTGGGCTGGAATCGCAGAAGTTGATTTAAATTGCACAAAGGTGGAGGTATTTTCTATCGATTGATACATCATTTACGCCATCGGTCGAAGAGTACAGTAGAAGAATGCCAAAATCACAGAAATCGGCTCTATTCAAATTCTGGGCACCCTGTCTCAAAAATTAAGATTGAGCTATCAAGATGTTCTGCCCAATAAATTAACATATCATTGACCCTTCTAGACCTAATTGTTGAAGAGTTATCATTTATGTAAGATTCAGCGTCGGTGGCGGCTACTCGGTACGTGATCTTGGGGATTGTGTGGAAAAAGGTGTTCTAACAGATGCTATTTTTTCGAAATTATCTCAAATTGTAATATTGCGCGTAGCGTCGTAGGTACACATCTTACAACAGCCGTCATAGATCACGAGGAAAAGCACCACACGATACTGTTTTCCAAATATTTGCTTGACCTCTATTGTTAATGTCATGGCCGGCATTAACAGGCCAGACCGCGGAGGAAGTCACTTGTAACACCTTTGAACACCTAATTACTGATTTTTCCAATGAAGTTCTGTGATTTTAATTGATTTCACCAAGAATGTATTGAAATTACTAAGAATATTGAACTACATGATTCTGATTCCCATCCTCGCAGCCTTTGCAGCTTAAATTCGTCTGCTTTCCCATTCAAGTTTGCTATATGGTATAACCTTGAATGCGCCTTAAATGCAGACGATCTTTCTCCACAAAAGCTGTGAGGATGGTACCAGGGGTTAATGCTATGCTCAAATATTCTTAGTAACTTCAATACATTCTTGATTTTACATAATTTTTATGTGATTGTCAGTGATTTCTCACCATATTTCGGTGATTCCACTGACTTTCTTAAATTATTTTTGTGGTTACCAACAATTAGTAAACCTGATTTCTTAAAGGGAGTATAACCCCTCTTGTTCGGTAGGGTGCGTTTAGGCTATACAGAGTAGCTTCCACAAGCCTTCCTAGCGAGGGCCGGCAAAGATTTAGTTTAGTTAGGGTGTATAACTCCTTGCCGCCCCTTGCTAGGAAGGCTTGTGGAAGTTACTCGGTGTAGTCTAAGCGCACCCTACCCAACAAAAGGGGTTATACTCCCTCTAAGTGATTACCTCTCGGGCCAGACCCACGAGAAATCCAAGAATTTAAAATTTATAATTTAAGTGTTATTTTAGCATAATAATAAATAGCGAATCATTTTCGTCATTTATAAGGATGTGAAGTTATGTCTACGATAAACAGTCATCGCAGCATGAAAGAAGAACCTACCGTGAATCGAGAGGTGCCCGCTTTTGAGCCTGACGAATACTACGATTCTCCGTGCTGCATGGTGCCGATGAACATCAAAATGGACGAAATCCCGATCTTTTTCAAAATATGTCTTCTCATCCCTCTCATTGTGATTTTCGCAGCGGCCCTCCCGGAACCAATCACCCGGCATTTCGATTACGCCTTCAATATTATACAGAACTTTTTAAAATTTTAAACTGGGAAAAAAAGTTATAAAATACGAAACTTCTACTATGTAATTAAATGAAAAAATAAAGTGGTGTGTTTACTTTATCTCTTTATTTGAAATCCGAAAATGATGTAGTTTTACATACTTAGGATTAAAAAAATTTACATAGCACGATTAAATATATGGAAATACAGTTTAAAATCCGAAAATCAGTGTCAGAATTTCTATTTTATTATTTCATTAGTTCATTACGTTAATAAAACAAACATTCCCGTGTTCGAGGTTCTAATTAATTATAAACTAATTACGATATCGAGCCCAGTGTTGGGCATTTTCGTCTAAGAGCCGCTTAGCTCACTCACTGCTCGCACTCTCTATCCTAATATAAGCTCACGCCCACGCATTTGGAGCAGCGGTGAAATCAGCGCTCCTCTCATTTTCGTTTCGCATTCTTTTAAAAAAACATTTTGCCGCTCAATTTCACTCATAATAACCATGAGAGGAGCGGTGCCCATCACTGATCGGGCCAAAATCATATTACCTAATATTAAATATCATTTAAATAATAATAAATGAAAAATCAGAAGTATACTACCATGAAAACTTAAAATATTTAGTTTCATTAGCAGTCTGAACTAAATTTACCTATGGTACCACAACAAAAAATATTATTCAAAAGGTTCGTCGGTAGAAGTATCTTATCAGATACCATTGAGTTGGGAATAAATAGAGGTACAACTAAATTTATTTCAATAAGGAAACTTTATCAACTATATCGCTCTACCGTGGCGGCATCTGTCTCTGGTGGTGGCCACTATATGGCAATTGAATTTTTGCGCGAATCTGACGCGAAATTAAAATGTATGATTTCTCGTAACAAATAAACCTTTGAAGTTGTTTAAAAATAATTTTATTCTGTCAACACGATCCTTTTTAACACAAGTTACGGTGAGTTAGCTAATAATTATTTATTTTTGGCCATATAACTTTACAAAATATAGATGGCGCTACCACCTAATTATAAAGATGAATTTCGTACAGTCTTCTCAGAACAGGTCCCGCGTAACCATGGCAACCGAAATCTTAATTGTAATTCTAGCAGTATTATTCCCAATTCAATGTCAGATACAATCAACATGCAATATCTTCCAGTTTACCAGATTCTTCGTGTACGTGTCTTCTCTTGGTCATATGGTTTGCGCAGCTCTACTAGGCAAGGCTAATATATCATAATAATTTAAAGTTAATAAAACTACCTACGGAGTAGAATGCAGTTAAATTACGCGAAAAGGTCCATAGTAAAAAGGGGCCAAAAAGTAATGATAAAACGAAATACTCGGGCCAATAAGTCTTCAAGAATAAAATTAAAACGCGAAACTTGGACCAAATAAATCTTTGAGTCAAAATCAATTTAAAATGGAATTGAAATAGCCAGAATTTTCTTTTCGCTTAATTTAACTAATATATCATATTTAGAATGTCAATCGGTCACTGCTTAAGCTCAGTAACATTACCTTATTTCTTGTAGCTGTAGTTGTCTGTGAAAGGGTGTAGACGATGTGATTTCCTTTGTGATTTTATAAGATGGTAGGAATCATCACTTCATCAGGGCCGGACTTAGAGATCCTGGGCCATTAGGCAGATAAGGAGTCTGGGCCCCCTTTTCACGCGCTGCATTTACTCTTATCCCTGGAACTAGGCTGTGCCTGAATTTACCTGATTCAGCGTAGAATTCTAGCTCTACTGTTATATTACTAAATAAAAGCTCTTAACAATCGTCGACTAAATATGCAATAATTATGCAACATTGCGATTTAAGGCTGCGTCCGTAAAGTGCGAGGCAGACATTTTGGTAATTTTAAAACAAAATCTTCTACCTAGGAATTTCTCCAATATAAATTACGAATGATATTATAGATTGATGACTTCAAATACAGTAATTACGGTCACTGGAGGGCCCCTTCCAAGGATGGGCCCCTAGGCCACGGCCTAGATTGGCCTAGGCGGAAATACGGCACTGGGAATCATTGTAAGCGATGTTACAATCTGAACGGTTAAACGGTCATGTCATTTAAAGTACAACTCGTCATTGCAAGCGAAATTACATAATTAAACGACTTTTCGACAGAGCGTACTGCTCTTAAATTTATACGATCATCAATTCATCAACTTCAACTATGGATATGGAACTTCATTAGGTAAGGGAACTCCACTGGCGTAGCTAGACCCCAGGGCAGTCTCACAGTATTCCACCCCTCTCAATATACACCCGATTACAGTCTCTCTCTCCTCTACCTATTTCCAAGTGCCGCCCAGACAATCCCTTTCACCCCCTTTGCTACGCCACTGCAAGGCTTAACGTAAATATTTTTTACTAAAATTTTAACTCTTATCTTTTCGATTGAATGAAAATAGTTAAAAATATTAACAACAAATACATTTATTAAAAATATCTTATTTTAGTAGTACAGGTATTTTTCTTAGAATTTACAAGTAATTTTCTGCGCCAGTTAAAACGTGCAATCTCGGAAAACGTTTTGTGGATCAAGTCAACGACAAGAGCCTTCTCCTGATATATTCATAGATTTATCATGATAAGATGAATTACACGCATTCATTATAAGATAAATTGCACACTTTCATGATAAGATTAATTGCACGCATTCATGATAAGATGAATTGCACACATTCATGACAAGATTAATTACACGCATTCGTGATAAAATGAATTGCACGCATTCGTGATAAAATGTATTGCACGCATTCGTGATTAGATAAATCGCACGCATTCATTATAAAATAAATCGCACACATTCATGATAAGATGAATTGCACGTATTCATGATTACATAAACAATGTAGCGTTGCTGAACTTGCTGCGATACGTCTTCTGATAATGTTGGTGTTTTTAACGTTTGCAGAATAGAAGTAGTAACATTTCGGCGAAAAGAAAGGTGAGATAGGGTATAATGTGGAGGGGACTCGGACTACCTGTGGCCACAAGGTTACCTTTGACCACGCCGAAGAGATATGGCTAAAAATACTTTTTGACGGGTATCCTTCGCAGTAATGGCCAGCACCGCCGCAAGTGGTCGCCCGAAAATATCCACCATGGAAAATTAATAAATGAAAAGGTCGAGTCCCCGTAACCCCGTTGACATATAGAGGAGGGGTTTCAGTTAAGTTATATAGTAGAGGTTAAGGGTAATAGTAAGTGTAGGGAGCTGTTGGTTCCAGTGGTGTAGTCCTAAGAAAAAAAGAACCGGGGCGCTACCTGGGTACGGCCAACTTCGATTTCGCACGTAATCGAAGTTGGCGCTACAGGAGAGTCGGTAATAATAATAATAATCAGCTAGGCTAATACCCAAGGCACCACCTTAGGCCTTAGTCATCATGCGACTTTTGAAGCCTTAATTCAGGTGGCCGGGTAAGACGTTGAATACGCATATTTTTGATTGCCTTAGTAGTGATGTTGTTGAAGCAGTAATGAATGTACACAATGTATGCATAATGGGTGACTTCAATGGTCACATATCAGAGTATGGGACAGAGAATTTAATTGGTCGTCAACTGAAGCAGTTGGCTGAAGAGTTTGGGTTGACAATTGGTAATCTATCTCCTACCTGTAAGGAAAGATATACTTGGCAAAATTCGATAGTTCAAACTACAGTGGTTTATATTTTATATAATGAGGGCTTGGAGGATTTTGTTACAAAAATAGAGATTGATGAAGCTGGCTCAAAAAGCGTGACTAGTGATCATAACAGCATACTACTAGAGGCAGATTTTCACATCGACAGTCCCTAGTCAAAGAGGATAGAAGTGAGGTTATTCTAGGTCCCTGGACATCCTATAAAGCCGCTAAGGAAAATGCAAAAGCTGTGATAGCAAGGGAAATGAAAATAGTCAACTTCAAAATGGAAAATGAAATTGAGAGAGCTGCCAAAGACAAAGGGCGAAAGTTCTGGATATACATGAAATCTTTGAAAAAACAGGGGCGGGCAGTGGAAAAGACTTTCAAGGGGATTACGGCCAAGAATGGATCACTATTGTGGGCCAAAAAAACTATCTCTATATGAATCATGGAGTACATTGCAGAGCTAGAGGTTGAGTTACTGTCAGGATCAGTACCAATGCCTGATAATGCCCTAAAGAGTTGCAATCTGACTACAGAATCCCCAAGTAACACCAACTACGTATCAACCCCCGAGGATGATTTCTCCATCCAGGAATTAAATATGGTTCTGTTCACTTTGAAGACAGGGAAGGCGGCGGGAATGGATGGCGTATATGCGGAGTGTCTAAAGGCACTGGGACCCGGTGCAAGATCGACACTATGATTCCTCTTAAATACCATTAAGAGAGGTAAAACCATACCCCAGTCTTGGCTCACTGCACGGGTATCGCTTATCTATAAAGGTAAAGGTAAAAATTCAATGAACCTAGACTCATATCGCCCCATTGCTGTGCCCTCGGTAATCTACAAAGCGTATGCTATGCTGTTAAAGGGTCGCCTCACTGCTTTTTTGGAGAACAACCGTGTGCTCTGCGACGCTCAGGGCGGCTTTCGTCAGGACACACAGATTGGAGACCATTTATTCGTCATCACACAGCGAATTGATCTAACTAAAAAAATGTCTACCCAGCTGGAAATTGCATTTCTGGATCTAAGGAAAGCTTATGACAGCGTTGACCGTCACAAATTGTGGGAATGTCAGAATTCCAAGGCAGTTCCGGATACACTGAAATCGGAAATTGAGGCGCTGTACACGGAGTGCAGGTATACTTACCACCTAAATGGAACGGAAACTGAAGAAATTGAGAGCCGCGTTGGCCTACGACAAGGGTGTCCGCTGTCCGCCACGCTGTTCAGTGTATTTCGATGATTTGGATCACGTGCTTATGGACGCTGGCCACCGGTCTGATTTGGTTGTGTCATGCCTGTTTTATGCAGATGATATTGTACTGCTCTCAAACTAGTACTCCGATTTACAGCGACTGCTTGACGTATGCTCTGTTTTTGCCAGGAATAGAAATTTGGTCTTCAGCATGGAGAAATCAAATACAATGAGCCTTTACGCGGATAAAAATGACCCCCAGCCCTATGTCCTCAACGGAAAATGTATGCCACAGGTGACTCGTTATACATACCTTGGGATTACTATTAGTAGCAATGACCATTACCTAACAACCATGGAGGAGACAGTGGCTAGTAAAAGCAATAAGAGGCGTTGGGCGGTCCGTAATCTCTCAGAACATTCCTACAAGAAATACTCCGTAGGCCGCACACTCTGGAAGAGTGTAGCGGTTCCAACCAAACATATGGCAATGAAGTAGTATGCTACTAGGCAAAGACTAGAAACATACTAGAGTTATCAGAAAAATTGGTGGGCAAAACAGCACTGAATGCAGGCCCATTTTCAGCTAATACTGCTGTGGACGGAGAAATGGGATGGAATACAATGGCTACAAGAGAGGCTCGTAGCGAGATTAAGTACCTGGGAAGGCTCAAATTTATGCACCCTAGTCGTTTAGCTTGTAAAATGTATACGTATATCCGTGCAGGTGGACTGAGTACGGAGTGGACGCGTGCCATTGAACGTATTGACCGTCAATTTTGTGGGGGATCAAAGAGAGACCGGGCGAGTTCCTATAAGGAATGGGTGGAAAAGGAGGTAAAGAAACGGGCGCTAGTACTCTGGAAAACACAAGTTGGTGGAAAGGAAAGCTTGTGCCATTATAAAGTCAAAAAGCAGCTACAATGGTTCATGGGGAAGTGGCCTCGTCTTCCAAGCCCGTACTGGGGCTCTCCTTACCAGCAAACGTCAGGTAGAGCTGTTAGGTCCGAATTTTTGCACTGCACTTTGCAAGCTATGTGGATTAGTCGACGAAGACCTGTACCATGTACTGTTGGAAGGTCCTGAGACAGAAGTGGACCAGTAATTTTGGGAAAACGCTTAGCCTAATTCTTGGACTTAAGGGTGCAAAGTGGGATTTCGCTGTGGTGCAGAAAATCCTGGAAATCTGGCAATTTAAAAGGAACAAACTTCGGTCGCTCTCCTAATCACCAATGTAAATATTGTAAATAACATAAATTTTAAAGCTCAAAGTTTGTAAAAAAAATAGCTATTTTACCTTGTAAATATTATTTTATTTTGTCATTTTAATGCTGCGCTCCCACTGGAGCCGCCCTGTTTCAAAAAGGTATATTGAATTATACGGCAACAATAAAACCTAAAACCTATAAATGTACATTCAACTTCGATTTTTAGCTTGATCGAAGCTGGCCGTACCTAGGTAACTATTTGAAATTGTTATGGTATTTATAATAAATTCACACACCCTTTATTCGAGACAAATGATTTACGAAATAGTAGCAAGGCGCGCACTGGAAAGTTGAAAAAAAGAGGCAGGGCGCGCCCTGGCAAAATGGAAAAACCAAGGCGGGGCGGCGCCCTGCCTTTGAAAAAAGCACCGGGGCGACGCCCTGGCCCGACTACACCACTGGTTGGTTCGCGTGACATGAAGGGCTTGCCACCACCCTCCTACGCATTGTAGCCCGGCCACCTGTTTAAAGGCATTATAAGTCGCTAGATGACTTGGGAATAAGAAGGTGCCTTGGGTATTAGCCTAGCTGATTAATATTATTAATCCCAAAACATTAAATTAGTTGCTACAATTCACTTTTAATTTTGGTAGCAGTTCTCTTACAGTACCAGAAGTAAAAGAACCGAAGTTATTGAAATAGCGCTCGGAATCGGAGGGTGTTTTCCTTATGAAAATGATGAGAAAATCGAGTCAAATAAAAGCTAATTTCTATCCCAGTATTTTGACGTGATAAATTGCATTTGGGAATTGTTGGTATATCTATTTCTATGTATAAAAAAATGGTTTCATAAAAACAAAAACCTTTTTTTTTTCGGCCTAGGAGCGCACAAAACTTCAAATTCGAGGTAAAAATGTTACTTCATAAGGAAAACGCCTCTAACATGGGGAGTATAGCAGTCTGATAACTACGGTTTATTTACTTCTGGCAGTAATTGAACGTTTTTGAGGGAAACTCGTTCTTATTTTTGGAATTCCAACATTGTAAATTTTCTGCTTAAAACCAGTATCTTTGTAGGTCCAAATGTCAGGGCATAACTTAATACCGGAGCTTTTTTTTATATAAATTCTTACTCTTTTTCTAGCTTAAAGGACCACAGAACCATACAAAAATTCAGCCATTCAGTGACTACGGCAAGCCGCTAGCGCCATAACATGGCAGTTAAAAATAGTAGAAGCTCAGACGATTTTTACAGGATCCATCCGATCCAAGCTCGCAGAATTCCCATAGGTTTTTGCTGGAGTTTTTCACATGAACCACTTCAACGTTTAATAAGTGTTAAGATTTTTTGAACTTTTAGTTTTGTTTTCATATTTACTTATTATAAGGAATATTTAAATGCCATTGTGAGGAAGATATATAATATTTCGTTTAGGTTCGCTTTGAAAATATTTAAATATTTAAATCCTTCTCACAGTCCATAGGTGGTTTCTTCTAACTTAACTTATTGAAAATATTTAAGCCTAGGCCTGACATAGGCCTAACTTTTAAAATAGCAGGCAATGTCAATGGCAGTTTTGGGAGAAGCAGTGACTGAAGATCCTTAGTATTAACCTTTGTATTTAAAGAATATTTCACATTTAAAGTAAGTAATATTATATTTATTATTATGTTTGTAGAAACTTTTATAAACAAAAACCTTATTATATCCCAGAAAAAAATACATTACACTAACGAATGGCACTTATACGAATTGACGACAGTCATTTCATTAAACAGCAACAATCATACTGATAATTGTCTTATTTTTCAAAACTTTACCTTCTATTTAATAATATGCTTTTTGTCTTAGAAGCTTAGCCAAGATAAATGTCTCACACTCTGCTTAAATTCAACATTCCACTGTTAAACAACATAAGAGATAGTATTCAACGAAGACCGATATTTACAATGTTAAATAGTATTTAAAAAAAAAAACGGATATTGCAGTAATTATAGTCCTGAGTTGTTGTTCCACCAGGCTCACTGAACTTCCTGAAGTCACTTTTACCAAATCATCAATTTGAAAGCCCGCCGTTTTTTAACATTTCAAAATGCCCCAAGGTTTAAGGAAACCCAAACTTTTACCTGTACAACGACACATTACCGTCCACCGCAAATCGTTTTCTACATGTGGAAATGAAACATCGAGGAGCCGTAACAACAAACAACGCAATAGTTACCCAAAACGTTTGCATATAAGAGAAAAATCTTTACGAGTAATAAAAGAAACAGTCTACCATGTTTAAAAACTACATTAAACTCGATCACGGCCCCCTGCACGCGCTCACGTGAGCGCGTCGTGACTCGATTGACGTGGGCCAATCAAATGCGGGTTCTTAAGGTGACGTAATATAAAATCAAATTATTATTTTTAGTAACTCAAACTAGATGGCAACGAGTCGTTGCCGTAGTCACTCTTTGAATCGTGATTGGCTGATAATGACGAAACCTCCGAAAATGTAATTGGCCCATTTTGTATTTATACGGAATCATTCTACGTTATAAGATTTCTATGGTTCCATCATGGAGGAAGAGAGAGGAGGCTTTATGAATAACCTTTTTACCCCGGGAGCTTGATGCCAACTTCCACAGGGTAGGAGAGTGGGGGCTGACAAAAAAGGGGATCAGCACCCGTCGGTTTTCGTGCGTCTCACGCGTTCCCTATTTGGCGCCCTCTTTTAGTGTTTAGGCGTACTCGGTAGTAATTTCACAGGGCAACAATTTCAACAAAAATAGAGGGAGCCAACTAGAGAACGCGCAGCCAGGCCGTGAGAGTTGACGGATGCTGATCCCCTTTTTTGTCAGCCCCCATTCTCCTACCTTGTGGGAGTTGGCATCAAGCTCCCGGGGTAAAAAGGTTATTCATAAAGCCTCCTCTCTCTTCCTCCATGGTTCCATATACGCAAGCTTCCGAAAACCGCGCTTGAAAAAGGGAATATTTTGATCAAATTTGTGACGACCATTTTTGAGGCACATGTTAGATTAGGGGAACATGGTAGATTAAAGTAACTTTTAGTTAAATCGTAAAACTCAAAAGTAATTTTAGCTTGATTTTAAATATATTTATTAAAATTCTTTCTCTTTCAAATTATCCCCATGTATCCGTTTCGGGAGTTCCGTCTCCATTTGGGTAGGACTGCGTGAACCAGCTGTTGTTAGTCGATCCACTTTTTCTTTGTAATGGCTACGGTCTGAAGACCAGTTGTCGCCTTGAGGTCCATGGTGGTTTATGGCGAAAAGCTACCCTTTGGAATCTTTGGATCTTGGACTCTCGGTGACGTTCTCTTAAAGATGTAAACAAGTTGTCCCCCTTTGTCTTTGACATGCCGCGTTTCTCTTTCCTATTTATAGTCCCTAATTATCAACTTGGGATGCCAGGGTAACGTTTGCTATGTTAGTCATTGTGTATTTTATTTTGTATCTAACGATTGTGTTATTTATGTGAATTATTTTCAAATTAATTTTTGAGAAATTGTCGCACGTGTGTGAGAACTACAACAACAGCCTCTCTCTGCCGCTGCAATGTTGAATGGCCAACGAAATGAAAGTCTTTCTCTGTCGGTGATTTGTAGCGGACACAGATGGACATTATCGTGCGGATTTAGGAGCTTAGCGCGCATTGTTTTAATGATGCGCTATGATTACATCCGAAACAAGAATCCACGTAATTAAAGACGCGCGGGCTCCCAAGTGCAAGCCAAGTAATTGGCTGGGTCCGGCCGAAGTCGATGAACACCATACCGCTGATTGGATGGTGACCAAGGGTCCCGGACTCCAGAGGATCAAAAACCTGGGCGAGGAACACAAAAAGAGGTACTCTAGCCCTCGAGCCCAGACACCATAGAGTCGTAAACAATATTAGCCTGAGGACGAGAAATGGCTGGTACTCTCGAAAATTCTTAACTTTGGTTTAGTTCGCCGCTAAGTCCGCTGAAACCTGCAACGCTAGCCTAAAAAGCTTAACCCGGTGCACTGCCTTCTATAATACTAAGCCTAGAAATAAGAATAAAAATGGGGTGGCGGTAACGATTTTGAAATATCCGATAGAGGTCGCTTTTTTGGGTAGGGAAAGTGCGGGAAATTCAAACCTACGCGAAAATTTTAAATAGTAATAGCGAAAATACACTTTAATAATGTCAACATTCAATTTATAGGACAAATAATGAAATAGATTTAGTAAAAACATTATTTAAACATAAGCTTGGTTCTTCTACAGGTTTTTTAATCCATTAAAAAAAAATACATTTATTGTTGTGAAGCCACCAGAGACTGCTGATTGGCCGCAGCCGTTTAACCTTTTTTACCCCAAACCAAAAAAACCCAAGAGAGCGACATCTAGCGCGAAAATCATGTCAGTTTGAAAATGTCATTTAAAAAATCGACGTAGCTACCATTTCTAGGCCTAGTATTAGAGAAGGCAGTGCCCGGTGGCTACGTCCACAGTGAGGTGCTGGTTAGGCAAGGACCCATTGTAGCCCGGTCAAAAGCGCTCCTTCGGGCTAGGAGCCGCAGGTGAGTCCAGTTTTGGTAAAGTGGAAACGAAATGGCTACAAATTGAACAAAACCAAAATTTTGTTAATCATCGGAAATCTAGGCTAGTTATGAACTTCTCGAACGTCGTTTTTCTCACAATTTTACGGTTTTGAAAGAACCACCAAAACGAATATTTCCCAAATTTTTAAATGGCCGAAATGTGTTTAAAAACACCGAAAATGAACTTTTAAAATTAGAATTTGAAGAGAAGCATAAACATAAAAATTCACTTTTTATTTCACACAAAGGAAATTTTCTTATATACAACTGTTATTACGTACTTATGGTCAATAAAATTTTTAATTTAATTACAGACTAAAAACGTGTCAATTTGTTAGACATTACATATCTATAAAACTACTCCCTTTTTACATAAGATTTGTCGTCCTGCCATCTTAGATTAATTCAAAAGGTTTATTCCTATCCCTCAACCGGCGAAAAAATGAATCTCACTTTGCGCGCGCTCGAAGGTGTCACATGGAGCATTTCCGTAAGATGGCGCGTTAATATTAAATTTTTTGCGTCTTTTATTTGAAATAGAAATAGTAATATCATTAAGAGTCATTAGGTGGCGTGACTTACGTTATTTTTACATATGGCATCTTCTTTGATAGTTTAGCACAGGGCAGTCGCTATTATGCCACTATCAGCGTTTGAGAATTTGCTCACTAATTCAATGCAAATTAGTCCAAGCTAACACGTAGAGATATTGAATCGGCGAAGCGATGACTAGCTAAACCATACGCACGGTTATAGTAAAAACCGCAAAATTCCAATCGTGTTTATTCCATTTTTTAGGAACTATAAATTGTCGTAAATGTAACGATAATATACTTCTTTTGAAATTTACTTCTAAGTACTTTTTAAGGACGGAGTGTACATTTTTTTCATTGATAGTAAATCAATACATTCTTTGAATCAGTTGCTTAGTTTCATAGAGTTCGGTTTGTACTATCACCCACTTTTTAAGATTTAACAATGACTAAACATTTTTTTATCATATTTAATTAAAATAATAAATAATTTCGGCAACTAGTACTTAAGTTTTAAATGTGATTGATATGTATAGTTTAAGTTCGTAGGTAATTCATAATTGCTCCCCATTGCGAACGAAAACTATCGCTCCGCCCCCTTTGGTTCGTAATTGAAACCTAGATAGGTAGCGGCTGAAGCAGATACTATTAGTTTTTCTACATCGTTATTCGTAAATTTGACTTTATAAATGATGTTTCTTACATTTTAATATAATTTTTGCATCGTTTACTTATATTTTGATAAGTTTAAGAAAAAACGTTCTTATGAATTTTTAATTGGTCTGTAGCAGACGCCAGAAGCTGTTAGATCATAGGAGCAATCTCGTATAGCTACATGTAGCGCTTTTGCGCCACCTAGACTCGCTTCGGTCGCGAATATTTAATACCGTTTTCCGACGAGGCTTATAGAACCGGGTTGTACTACGTTTAGTAAACATAAGTTAAATTCTTAAACTGAAATTAGAATAAAATATTAACTTTGGTTTATTAAACTCAGTTTATAAGCCTTGCCTGAATAGAATATAACTTATTTGCGTAAATACCGTGTACATGATATTGATATTATACGCCCAACCAATTAAAATGTACACATTTAAAATTTTAGCCACGCCGGGTATATTTAAATTAAGTTATCACCTTTGATTTTTTACTTTGACTACACGACAGATCTGGATCAAGTTTCGGATGTTCGTCACGTACCATTTCTTTAGATTGGCCAGGGAAATTGCATTTCTCGCAGTTGTGAATGTCTTCAACCGAATGGGTGCTGTTGCGTTCTGTAAAAGTCAACTTTTCACATTTCAACGTGTCTGTTAGTATTTGTTCTTCATGGATGGATATTTGTTCACTTTTTTCACGCGGAACCAGTTGTTCTTGTTTCACGTTAGACTATGATTTACATTTGACTCCAATTCTTTTTGTCTCGCTCAAACCTCGGATCCCTGGTTTGGTTTCCGTTTCGTCGTTAACGACGTCATGTTTGGTCCTGTAATGGCGTTTGAGATTGTTTTCACTTTGCCCGACGTAATCGCAACTTGGCTTGTCACACTTGTACAATTTGATTTGTTGCTGTTTCAGATGAGTCCGTTTGTGTCGCATTAAAATTCCTCTGAAGTTGGTCGAATAATGACAATGGTCGCAACAAAACTGACTTGCCGATGTGGCTGCCTCGTCTTCGTTCTGTTCCGACGTTTCTTCTTTTATTTCTGTTACGACATTATCTGCAACGTTTATATGGTCAGTTACTGGAAATTCTTTCTTTACTAGTTCCGTTGCTGAAACAAGATAAGGAGGGAAATAATTAAAGCGAGTGGCGGCTCTATCATGGCCACCTGTATTATGAAAAGGCCCCATGGCCTGTTATTAGAGATGGCCATGAATCTACCTGATTCTTCGAAAAACGCGACTTTACTGTAGAACGTGGTGCCATCTATTTATGGCAATGGAAACTAAAATTAAAAATAGCCAAATTATAACGTCGCCAGAGAGCCATTGTTGAGTATTATAGTTAGACAGCTTATACTCTGTTTAACGACGGCAGCCAGCGAATTAATTAAAAAACCTTACACTCGACGTAGCCTTAGCTGCTTTTGCAGCACGCTGGCAATGAATCCTTAGACCAGTGGTTACCAAAAGGTGTTACGCGTAGCCCTGGGGGTCCGTGGAAGGGTCACAGGGTTTCCGAGAATTCGCACCGCGGCCATCTTTGTTTGTGTCAAGAGTCTTTTAAGATAAGTAAAAAAAAATGAGTTAAGGTTCCGCGAGAATTAGGTGGATAATTTAGGGTTCCATAGCAAAAACAAATTGGGAGCCGCTGCCTTAGACTTTTCAATTGTATTCATACATAGTTTCCTGATAAAAAAATAATAATTAAAGAATTTAAAACAAAGTTCTGCTACTTCATGGTATACTTTTATTTACAAGTTCGGGACGTTTCGGACCGAGGTCCTTCTTCAGCCGCGTCTAATCATTTTCTACATGTCACGAATCTTTTTATGGTATTTTGGGTTAATTTTATTTTTAACCATAATATATTTTACGCTCGATATTTTATTTCAAAGGATTTTTAAAATGTTATTCCGTTAAATAAATTAGAGTTTTTACCCCTCGAACGTAGTTTTCTTAACATTTCCGCGTAGTTTCATGTTTTATCTTTAAGCAAGTGGCGGCTCCACGTGGTGAAGTAGCTCTTTTTTATCATAGATGCGCCGATATGGGTACAGCCGATATATCGACCAATATTAACAAAGTTATCTATCATAACAGTAGAGTATATGATAAAATCGTTGTAAAAGACGGCTCAGTACACTGTCATCAGAGAGTGTAAAGATTATGAGAGGCGTCTCTCTTTCAAAAAAGCGTACTAACTTTTTTTTCCCAAAAATGTCCACTACTACCGTAAGAGCGATGGCGCCACCAGTGGCGCCGTTCTCACAGCGCGTGCGTTTCGATGTTAGGTTTAAAAGAGACGCAAAAACTTTCCAGATTTTTAATGCTAGTTTTACAAGGTTTTTAAATAATTTAGTGGGTCTGGAGTATATTCTTTTGTTTTAAATTGTAAAATATTGAAAACAAGAAATCCTTGTTCATCTTTTTTTAAGTTTCCAAAGGAAAAAGACTGGTAAATTCGCATTTTCATTAGATAGGCTTATTGGCATATTAACTTAATATAAAGTTTAGTTCTATTTTGTGGCTGAAAAATGTAAATAATGATGGGCTTACAAATAAAACTACGGAATATTTACACGTTAACCATATAATTTGCGCGAATAATTTCATTGATGCCAGTTTCATGAATATTAGAACTAAAAATAGGCTCACACCATCCGCTGTGCCAACAATTTTCAGTCTTAATGATTCTACACCATTGGAAATTTCAGAAAATGGTAATTTCAATTCAAGCCTTGCTACTCCTCTGGGAAGATCTAAAGGATAAAACCAAAATTAAGTTTTTATTAACGGACAGGATTAGCCAAGATTTTGTAGATAATTTTCTTGGATCTATAAGACAGAAAGGAGGCAACCGCGAGTCCGTGATCATCCCAATCCACAACAATTTCGAGCTGCATACAGGGCGGCCTCTGTGAATAATCTCTTGAAACCACCGGATTCTAATTTTGAAAATCTTGTAGTCTCGCAAAGCCAGGGGCAATGTTCCGATGAAGACTTAGAATTTTGTAATTCTATTGGAAGTCCAAACCTGCTAAAACAAAATGTTCTTAGTTACATTTCAGGATATCTAATTCACCGCTGCTACTCAAACCTTCAATGCTCTTCTTGCATAAGTCAACTCAAAAAAGACAATCCAATTGTTGACCCAACAAATCTGCTCTTTTACTTTAAAGCTTTCAAAACAGCAAAGAATTCTTCTATCAGCTGCTCAGCAGCCTCATCGTACCAACTGATAGTTTCTTCAAATTTGTAACGGAGACAAATGAATTAAGTATTTGACACCAGTTTTAAGCTTTTATCGCACATGACAAATATTAAAGGACGTTTGGAGAGATTCATCATTCAAAGAATTGACAAGAAATATTTTAAAGCTAATGAAGATTCTCCATGTGCAACTGCATACCAAAACATGATATCTTTTTTCATAGAATTCTGCATACATAATTCCCTTAAAAAACAAGATCTCAACCATGAATACACGAAAACCCAGAAAAGATTAGATAGGAAACTGTTAAAAATACAACATTAATCTAATTTTACCAACTTCAATGTTTCCTCGTATTTTTTAATTTATAACGCTCTGTTCTCGTTAAGCCTCGGCCATTTCATAAAATTTCCAATGAAATTCCTTGGTTAATCAAACAAATAATTCTTTTAGTATCAAAATATTATAAATAGTCCGCTTTCTTGTACTTACGTTTCTTTATTTTTCATGGAATTGAATTTTATTAATTTTAAATTAGCATAATTCAACTATGTTTAACAGCCATGACTGATGAAAAACTTTCCGGATGTTTACAAAATTTAAAAATTTTCCAGTAGCGACATCGTGTGTCGGATAGTATCGTAACCTCTCCTATGGGCGCGCGCTCTCAAAATCTTGTACGAAATTTTAACGTTACGGGAATAGGAAGAGACGCCTCTCATAATCTTTACACTCTCTGCTGTCATACCATTTTATTCTAATTTTCATTAAAAGAAGTTTGCAAGAGCATATCCGACAGTGTTCCTAAAATGTCACTTTTTTCGAATATAGGCCATGTCACTGGTAAATAGTGACAAATAATGACAAATTTGACAAATGGCATATAGTGACAAATAATGACAAATTTGACAAATGGCATATAGTGACAAATAATGGCTTTTAATGACAAATAGGGAAAAAAATATTTTTTTACTCTTAGAACACTTTATTTGCTAGAACTTTTAGCAAATAGCAATGAACAAAATAAAAGGTTTAATTTTTTTTAAATGTTTCAATCTTCTCATTAATCATCTGCCAAACATTTTATATATTTATGCGAAAAATATACAAAATAGCCCAATTATTGGCAACCCCGCATACTATAATTACAAAAATAGCCTAAAAATGTTTCTATGGTATTTCATATGAAACATTTATTGGTATTTTTACTTTTTCTATTATTTGCCAGTATATGTCAATTTGTCACTAAAAATCATTATTTGCCATAACACTTTTTGCCACAATTTGCCACAATAAATGTCAGGTGGTATTTACCACCCCGGAACACTGATATCCGAATATGTTTCTTTTCATTTTCTATCACAAATCAAATAGATAATTTTCTAATTTTTAAGTTTTCCCTGAAAATATTTTTCTTATACCGGTATCAGCCAATATCGGCTTCGTTTAAGCCAATATTACAAAAATAGGCCGATATATCGGCCCATTCCTATTAAATATATTTTGTAAAATGCAAAATTTTCATTCATTTGGTATTTAAATTAATTGTCATAAGAAATATATATATATTCCGATAACGAAATTAATTCTAAGGGCGTATCATACACCCCACATATTAAACTTTAGAAAAGGTCTGATATTGGACCCCTTGTTAACAGGACAAACGAATAACAATAATAATCAGCTAGGCTAATACCCGAGGCACCACCTTAGGCTTAAGATATCGAGCGACTTTAAAAGTCATTAATTCAGGTAGCCGGGTTACAATGCGTAGGATGGTCGTGGCAAGCTCAGGCCACGCGAGCCAACAGCTCTCTACACTCACTATTACCGTTAACCTCAACAAGTGTTTATGGAAAGGGGAAACCGAAGAGCTAAAGGGAAACCCCCTTTAACCAGTGGGGTGAGAACTAGAAAACTCAACGCAGAAGAAGTGGTTCCGTGTTTTCACTCACAATTTGTCAGTGCCACAAGCTAGACAATATGATAGTAGCGCCACCTTCAATATACAATCTCGAGAATGTAGAAAATCTATGTATTCTCTTAATTACGCAAAATTATCGTTTCAAATGAGTTTTGATTGAGTTTCTCTCAATTTTAGTGGTCAAAACTGGAATTCAAACAGACTTAAATTGGGTTTAAAGCAAGTGTCGACTCGACATCTAGTAACTCTTTTTTCAATAGATGTCACTAGCGTCGAAATAAAAAAGGCGGTACTTGTAGGTACATGTACACGTCGCGTTGATTGGATCGTATGTAAATTGGTCAATAACATAAATTACAGCAATTATAAACAATATTTTTACACGGGATATATAATTTAAGTTAAAGTCCACTAAATAGAGTATAAGTTATCTAACTATAATACTCTACAAAGGCTCTCTGACGACGTTATCATTTGGCAATTTTTAATTTTAGTTTCCTTTGCCATAAATAGATGAAACCACGCTCTACAGTTAAGTGGCGTTTTTCGATGAATCGGATAGAGTCATGGCCATTTCTAATAACAGGGGCCTCTTCATAATACAGGTGGCCATGATAGAGCCGCCACTTGCTTTAAGATCAACTGTGGATCTCGTCTTTGTCACTTTGTACACACAATACACAGACTTAATTGCTTACTAAACATAAAACTTTACCATCTTTGGGTTCCACCGGTTGCGTACCAACTTCCATGCTGTCACAGATGGACCTTGGCGTGTCGTCTTCCCTGATAAGTTGAACTTCGTGTTTGACGTGGGTGGTGCCTTCCATGGCCGTGCCGTTAGTCAGTAAGGAGTCTTCCTCCATGAACTGCACTTCGCACAAGGCGTTCACGTCGAACTCGTCACTGTCATCTTCGGTGGTCTTCAGCCAGACGGTCTGGTCTATCACGGGAGACGTCGGACGTTTACACTGTATAATGTCCTTCTTGGATATTTGATTTTCCAAGTGCTTCAGTCTGTAGTGAGTGCACAAGTCCGACATGCGATAACCGGCGTAACTACAATCGGTACATTTGAAAGACTTTTGGGGTTTATGCGTCCGTAGATGGCGCTTCAAAGAGTCTCGCAAATGACTGTAGTAGTCGCACTGGTCACACGTGTATCTCGGTTTGGCCGCGTGCATCTTCATGTGGCGCTCGGTGTAGCTTGGCCGATCCGAACTGAAACTACAAAACTGACACTTGTACTCGAATGGATGGTTGTTGATAGAGTTCACTGGTTTAGCGTTTAAAGAATGGTTGGCTTTGAATAAATTATCGAGGTTCATTGTCATCGCGGCGTTGTCCGACATTTTCTTTCGCACTTCGTTCGTCGACTTAGAGGCTCGGCTTCGTTTGCTTGAGCCTCGTCCTGTAATGGATATTATACGCTTTAAAGGGTCATAGAATCACTTGGTTAAGTCCATTTCAGATAACTCCCCCCATTCCGTACCACGTAACCGCAGATCCGATGAACCATAATTTGGCATTTTCCAGCTCTAATTTCTATTATATTGTTGTACCGGGTTGCCACAGGTTTTTTTTCGGGTTTTCCCTGACTATTTCCAGAAATTTTAATTGGCTTATTTTATGGCAAACTTTTTATATTTATTAAATTGTATTTTAGTAAACGTTTTCCATTTGCAAACCAAAATATCATTCCCTGACGTTTTTACTAGATCTTCTTAAAATTACGTGATTTTAAGAACTGTTTTCCAATTCCATAACCTTTCCCTGAACTCCAGGTTTTCCAGGTAGTGTACCGGTACTTTTTCTCATAAAGAAAAAAATTGTCAAAAATGGCGACTATACATTTTTGTATTATTTTTATTTGATATTATTAGGCCCCACCCTCGCATACCTTGTAGCCAAAGATCGTTTGCTTTTGATTATTCTTGACACAGATGATTGCCATCCATGTTTACGTTTCGTGATAAAAAAAAGCAAATTAGTAACTGGTACGATAGGCTAAAGCGTATACCCCATATTCTTAGGTACCTTAATACGTTCATGATATTAATATTATATTTCTTATTATCTTTTTACGTGACCTTCGTGGTAAAGTGGCCTGATAGTGATTTATTTTCAAAAATCATTGATTTAAAACTCCTATTATACCAGAAATACAGGATTATACTTCCATGTATTTATGAACAAAAGCAGGTTCTCTTTAACTTCTCTAGCAATTTGAGTTCCGAGCAAATTAAATCAAGTTTAGTTTTTAATTAGTAATTAAATATAATTAAAATAATTTAAATTACAGCTGCACTCAGATATTTAATCAATTGATCAAGAAGAGGCATAAAATGAAAAACACCACAATCCTGATCAACATATTTAAAGGGAATATAACCTGCAAAGCAATCTTTATGGAAGACCCCTTCAATTTTTAAAATTTCCCTGTACAGTGGCGCCAAACATTTTTAAAGTCAAAGGCTAGAGCAGCCAAAGCTGCAAACGTTGGTGTTCCACACCAAATACCTGAGGTTATATTCCCTTTAACGTTTTTGCAGTTTGAGCATGTTCTGCCATGTAGTTTTCCTTTTTTGTTGCCCTTTAAATCACGTTCCCCGAAATTACTACCACTTTTCAAAGGTATTTCATTTTGGATTTGAACTAATCTGGCAGGACTGGAGCTTACAAAGAGAGTAGGGCTTTAGAGTGTCAAGTTTTTGTTCGGAAAATCATTATTTCTTAATCGCTTTACGTCAGATTATCATAAACCGATGTCGTTTTGTACCATACTTTTTTAAATGATATTTCTAGTCGTAACTAACCATAGGAGGAAAAATTCAAAGAAAATTTTTTCAAAAGGACAGCTGCACGTTTCTCATTATGAATGGATCGATACTAATCTTTCCTACATTATCGTTACAATCGTGTGATCTACGTTATCGCAAAATATAACTTATAAGTGTTGACTTGCTACATGCTACTACTGAAATCGGCCAAGGCTTCGGTAGATATAATCCTACAATAAACATTTGGATTATTTTAAATGCTATAACCAACGCGTTGTAACTTGGAGATATAATCATAGTATAAATATTAGTTGAAAATATTACACGAGCCGACTAATAGGTCATTGTACTAAATTTTAACACTTAGGCTTAATCTAAAATGAAGAAGTGTTATTGGAATAGTTCAATATCTCTTTGAAACAGATCAACTCTTACCAGATAAATAAGGGCTATAGTCTTCGTCAGAATCGGACTCTTTTTCAGATCTAGCCATTATTTAATTTAATTAACCTTATAAATTAAAAATACTTTTCAACTAAAATGTAATTCAAAATTATAAGAGCCCAGTATCTCAAAAACGCTGAAAGAGAGTTTTGTTTCAAGTCTTTTAAATTCTGAGTGCAGCGGAAGTCGTGCAGCGCTCAGTGGCTTCGGAACAGCAGCGCTAAGCAAGTCCTGCGTAACATGTAACTGAGCACTGCGGATTTCCCCTGCATTATCGACAATTTCCCTTGTAAAAATAATTATCTAACCAATCTACTTCCAACCAGATATTATATTTTCCATCCATATCCGACCGACTATAAGGTGCCAATCTGAAATGAGCCCTTTACAGTGGTAATTATCTGGTTACAATTGTAAATGGTTTAATGCTAATGTCCCATTCTAAACATTCCAAATGATTCCATGCTCTTAGTTTCATGCTCACCTTATTTTAAGCTCAATAGCTGCAGTCCGGACGAAAAGGTTTGCGTACAATAAGTATTGAGAACGAAGCTTCCAGGCACGCAGCCCGCTAGCATGATCGTCAACTTCAGCACATGTACCTCTCCCTAACGAAAATTCCCATTAGGCCTTTACCTTTCGCAAAACTCTTTACGGAATTGTTAGATTTACCTCTTCATTTAGATAAGTGCATCTTTGAAAGGGAGTATGAACTAAATAAAAAAAATCGTCTGCTAACGTGATGAATTCATTTAGCTGCAGGATTTTTTTCTGTATTTAAGGCTAGTTGTTAGTCATTTTTCTCATAGTTTCACAGTAATGTTTTGAAAGAACCGTCAAAAGGAAATTTTCCTAAATCTTAAAACGTACCAAAACGCCTTTCAAAACACCAAAAATGTACTTTTGCTCTTAAAATTTAAAATTTTACCGGAAAACAACAATTGTACCAAAAATTTCCAAATTGTATCACTTTTAAATTGAAATAGGGAACAACCACTTGGAAAAAAAAATTATTTAGACTCTTTCTTATCTTTTATGTAAATATATATATTTTTATAATTGTATTTAATCCGTTCTCATGTAAATTTGTTTTAATGCTAATTTAATAAATAATACTAGTTTTAAGTTTGAGTCATCTTTAACTGTTTGCGCTTTGCTGCTAGTTGAATTAATTTTCAACAAAGTTATGCATAGTCGGAGTAAAAAACTTCGTCATTGAAGAAGATTCAACTATCAAAATTTGTTCCTACTCAAATTACAGAATATTGATAATAAAATAATTTATGTTCAATTTACTTTCCATAGTTATTTAGAAGCTTTTATTTTCAAAATTACAATTTGTTAGTCAGGACAAACAATAAAAATTCAAATAAGGAGAAAATAACCAAAACTTATCACAATTAAGCTGTACGAACTAAACAATAGCTTTTGCAGCTCTACTTTACAAATTATAATTTAGTGTTTCCTTTCCAAAATCATTTCTTTATTCATCTTGTGGTTCTGTTTTGATGTTAATCGCGTCTACAGTAATAGATGAAGAAAGATTAGCAAACACTTCGTCGGAGATCGTATAGGACCTGGATATCAGCGTTTGGTTTTCAGGAAAAACCTTTACATCATATTCGTCTTGAGAAACACTCAGCGGGATTGCGTTTGGAATTGATAAAAGTTTCATTTCATCCGGCGAAAGTTCACAAGCTACGTTTGAGCTTTTGTGAATTAGAATTTCGTCATACACGTCGAAGGAATTCCATCGTTTTGGCAACCTTACGGTGCACATTTTAATCCAATCGTCAATAATTTCAGCATCTTTCAGGGGTTCTACAGCACCTTCATTTGTGACTTCAGTATTTCCATTGGTAACTTCAGCATTTAAGTTTGTGATTAAAGTTTTTGGACTAGTTACTTTAGTCTTTCCATTATTTAATTCGTCTTCACTAAAAGTACCTTTAGTATTTCCGTTCGGAATTACTGAAAGCTTACCAATTGGAATTTTGTCGGACACGTCTAATAAATTCCCCAATTTTTGCAACCTAACGGAGCACATTTTAATCCGCTCTACAATACGGTCAGCATCTTTCAGTGATTGTATAGAATCTTCATTTGTTGAATCAGCATTTCTATTCGTTACATAAGTCTTTTGTCGAGTTAATTTGGTACATGCACGAGTTACTTTAGACTTTCTATTATTCACTTTAGTCTTTCCATTAGTCTCTTTAGTCTTTATCACTTTAATCTTTCCATTAGTAACTTTCGTCTTTCCATTGGTCACTTTCGTCTTTCCATTGGTCACTTTCATCTTTCCATTGGTCACTTTCATCTTTCCATTGGTCACTTTCATCTTTCCATTAGTCACTTTCATCTTTCCATTAGTCACTTTCATCTTTCCATTAGTCACTTTAGTCTTTCCATTAGTTACTTCAGAATCATTATTTAACATGTCATCAACGCCATTTGACATTTCAATATCGTCGTTTAACATTTTAGTATCGTCGTTTGAGATTTCATTATCGTCATTTGACATTTCAGAATTTGAAATCGGAGATGCTTCAACATAATTTAAGACGCCAACGACTTCGCTCACCAATTTAGGCGTATAATATGATGCATGGACGTTTTTGGAGATTACCAGGGGATCATCAATAGCCGCCTCTTCGTCTTCGATTGGAGCGGATACAATTCGTACCCTCCTGTTTCTGTTAGCGTGCTTTAATTCGTGTCGTTTTAAATTGGACTTCCAATTTGTGGTGTAATTGCATAATTTACACTTATAAGGTTTCTCCTGCGTATGATTAAATTGATGCTGAATCAAATCATTTTTCGACACGGAGGCGTAACTGCATGAATCGCATTTATACGGTTTTATGACCTTGTGAGTTTTCTCGTGGCGAACTAAGGTAGATTTGGAGGTGGTTATAAAAGCGCATTGCTGGCATTCGAAGGCTTTGCCACCAGAGTGGATTCTACTGTGAATTGCCAAGTACTCTTTTTGTGTGGTGCTGAATTTGCAAAGCTTGCATTGAAATCTATCGTTGCCCCGATGCGTAATTTCGTGCTGGGCCACGACGATTTTTCTGGCACTGATATAATCGCAATAACGACACCGGAAAGGTCGTTCTTCGGAATGGAGTATTTCGTGCCGATTCCTCGCGAATTTTCGCGCGAAGGCTAATGTGCATTGGGAACATTTAAATGGCTTTTCACCCGAGTGAAGTTGCTGATGCTGATCCAGGTGTTTCTTGCTTTTGAAATGTAAGTTACAATGTTGGCATTGAAACGGTCTGTCAGTCTTATGTTTCAATAAGTGTTGTGCCAATTTTGATTTTTGCGCCCCACTGAAATCGCATTGTTCACACTTAAAACGTTTTTCACCTTTGGCATTATGCTTCTTTATATGTACAATAAAATAGTTTTTCCTGACAGATGCGAAATTGCATATCTGGCAATTGAATGTTTTTTTGACAATATGCACTGGCTTGTGCAATTGAGTTCGGTTTTTGATTGGCACTTTGTTCATGATAATTGATTAACGGTCGTTATTTAGTTAGGTTCAAACCTGGAATAATTCTCCTCGCGAGTTCGTGCTTATCTCCCAAGAAACAGTCTTTCAAAGGATTAATATAATCGAAAAATGTAGGGGTTTTTCGTAATTACCATCGATATTATCTTGAATCTTTAAAACATTCTACAGGTGATGTTAAATTATCATTCTAAATCAAACTAATTCATTAGATAACAGTTATATAAACCACAGTCGACCGAATGACACCTCAATAGTAAATTACGGTTTTAAACAGCGCTTCCATACTTGCATATTTTTTCCTTCGGTCTCGTTATTGACGTTACCGTATTGGGCCGTGTCCGAATTTTAAAGTGGTCACAGATATAGATTTCTTTCAATATTTTATGTTATCACCAACAATAAGCCCATAGCATATGAAATCGAACTAGACGCTTTAAATCAACAACTTTTACAACTTAAAAATATTAAAAACAAATTTTAAACAAACCCTTTATTTATTTGGAACTATATACATTATCCGTGACACTCGGAGTAGCAGAATAACTACACTGATATCATTTTCAACAATATGAAAAATTAGTAAATTTTGGTAGATAGATATTAACACAATTTTTATCTACTTTATTTTGTAAAAAAATTATATAATTTTACCAAATGAAGTCGTTAAAGCAAGTGTCGTCTTTATCAAAGGCACTAAAATAAACTGGAAAATTGCTTAAGCGGAAATATTGCAGCCTGGTTGCTTTGGGCACTCTGGCGAGTCGCCTTTCGCTTGGCACCTTCCACAAGTGCTTAATATACTGGGAACTTTTCGACTCCCCTAAAATTCTTCCGATCCCTCTCCGCTCTAGAAAATGAGTGGCTCACTCGGCGCTTGTGCGAAGGTATCACAAGGAGGAGTCATGTTTAAAAACCGAAGAAGCTATATTAGCGTCTAATGTTTTTAAACAGTCGCTGTTAAGCAAATTATTTCCTATAGAGGGATACCAATAAGAGTTTTTCGCTCTTGATAAAGAACTTTAGTGGCACTGAAAAGTCCAGGTTATACCCAATAATTGATTTAAAAACCCAAGGCTTAGGCAAAGGGTTATGTTATATACTCTTTTATGACACATCCCCTATTTTACGTCACGTCCGCCTAAAGACCTCGGTCTATACTCCCCGCTGAGGGTCGGAGGTTATGGTGGACGAGAGGGCGGGGTTAAGGTCGTATTTAGGGGTGGATTTTAGGTGCACAGAAATTAAATCCGGGATACGCCCTTGGGCGGGACAAAAGAAAGGCCTGAAAAACAGTGTATACTTCCCAACTAGCATTATTGAAATATTCTTACTGTAAGTTTACTACTAGAATTCATTTCAACTGTACGTACTCAGGACTATACAAGAGGCTGTAAATTGATTCTTAACAACTTTGCACATCAACTAAATACACTAATAATTTTCGAAAAAAGTTAATCATATAAAATCTCAGCCCTTCATAAATTGTGCAAATAGCCAACAATATTAAGAGTACTTAAATGTTCTGATAAAACATACAAAAATTAAAATACTTTTAATTCAGTCTAATCACCCTTCGTAGTTTATTGTTCTTAGATAACTTTTGTAGTAGGGGTAGTTATGTTTAAAATTTAGTATTTTTTATTCAACCAAGATACCACTAGAAGGCGATTTTAGTCGAATAGAGTAGTATCAGCGCTACATCACGCAACGTCACCCATGCTTTTTCCTATAGAGAAAAAAACGCGCCTAAAATGGCGGCCATGGCCAAAGCTACGAGGTAATACTACTCTATTGTTCTTTACTTTTGGGATTGGGAAATTAAAGAACTTTCCCACGACTAGAAGCATGACCAGTAGCAACTGGGGAATTTTTCTTCCCAACTGCGGAATTTTTCTTCCCAACTGGTTTGTTTCTCTTCGCCAATGCGGTATTTCTCTTCGCAACTACTGTTTTTCTTTTCGCAAATCGGGCACTTCTCTTCGCATTTACTTTGTTGCTTTTTGACATTTCAATATTCTCCTTTCTCTTTGGTACAGCGTTGTTCGTATTTATTTTCAGAAATGAAGTACGTGTTTTGGGAGGCGTTGAATATCTTATCGAAGGTGAATAGCCTATTTTTGAAATTGGTGTATTACTTTTAGGAAGCGCGTTTGTTCTTTTCAGAGTGGGTTTATTTTTCTGAATTGGCTTTGTCCTTTTCCCACGTCGAGTAGCGAGATTCTCAATAAGTTCAATCCTTTTCGAACGTGGACTATCACTCTAGCCGCGTTCACACTAGACACTTTGGAACCGTTTTTAAATGGTTTCGAAAGATAAAATTGAACATTTTCGGTGTCGATTGTATTAATAGCCATACGATAAATACATTCGACAGCAAAATTTTACAGTTTGATCTTTCGAAACCGTTTTAAAACGGTTTCGAAGTGTTTAGTGTGAACGCGGCTTCTTTGTAATGGCATGATCTGATCGTTTCCGATTCGGAGACAAATCAGATCGTTTCAGACTTGAAATGTTCCTTTTCGAATTGGTATCCAATCCCTTTAGATTTAAGGCGTTTCTTTTGAGAATTGAGGAAGTCCCACGCGATCTACTTTCCCTTTCTATATCCTTTTTTTGAGGAGTTGCAACCCTCCTATCTGAATTAATATCCGTTCTATCCGGATTAGCGGTCCTATTTGAGCTCAAAATAGGTTTCATCACAGGCGAGGCTAATTTCCTGCTAGTCATAACCTCTCTCTGCGGTGTTGCTGGTGCTCTATTAACACTTTGTGCCGAAGTCGTCTCTTTTAGAGAAGGAACAGCTCTCGTAGTTTTATGCCGTGCAGATATCGACACTTTTGGAGTAGGATCAGCTCGAGTCGATCTTTTCCGTGCAGAGGTCCAATCTTTTGAAGTAGGATCAGATCGAGTCGATCTTTTCCGTGCAGAGGTCGAATCTTTTGGAGAAGGACCAGCTCGAGTCGATCTTTTCCGTGCAGAGTTCGACTCTTCTGGAGAAGGAGCAGCTCGAGTCGATCTTTTCCATGCAGATTTCGACTCTTCTGGAGAAGGAGCAGCTCGAGTCGATCTTTTCCATGCAGAGTTCGACTCTTCTGGAGAAGGAGCAGCTCGAGTCGATCTTTTCCATGCAGGTTTCGACTCTTCTGGAGCAGGAGCAGCTCGAGTCGATCTTTTCCATGCAGATTTCGACTCTTCTGGAGAAGGAGCAGCTCGAGTCGATCTTTTCCATGCAGAGTTCGACTTTTCTGGAGAAGGAGCAGCTCGAGTCGATCTTTTCCATGCAGATTTCGACTCTTCTGGAGAAGGAGCAGCTCGAGTCGATCTTTTCCGTGCAGATTTCGACTCTCCTAGAGTGTGATCAGCTCGAGTCGATCTTTTTAGTGTAAAGTTCGACTCTTTTGGAGAACGAACAGTCGGAGTGACGGCAACATTAATTCGAGAGATTATTATTTTGGGTTGTAATTTTCTGGTAACTCTGCGATCAGGGAGGGCATTGAGTTCGCTTTGTGTGCTACGCAAATTCTTGCTAGTCATAGTAGGTTTAGAATTCGTCATCGTTTCACCCGTGTCTGTGTCATTTTCGGAATCAGACAGGATGATTTGATTACGAGTCTCAAGCTCTGCATAATTTTCGTTAGAATTTTCCCTCATACGCCGCTTATTTCTAACTAAAGATGGACGCGATATCCTTCTTGATTTACCACTTTTCCCTCGCCTCTGAAGTACCTTGGCTGTAGATTCGTGGCGTTTTTCAACGTGCGATTTCAAACTACTTTTGGTAATAGCGTTGAAACCGCATAGCTTACAATTCACCGTATTCTTATAATCGGTCGTACGCGAGCTCTCGGGTAGTCTCTCGATCTCGACAGAACACTTGACTAAAGTGACGTCGTTCTTGAAACGGTAATCGAGACGATCGACTCGTCCCCTTAATCGCCTTCTCTTGGGCTCGACATCGGAACGCCTCGTGTCGGAATCGGAATCGGAGCGTCGTTCTCGGTAACTGTTCCTCGAGTGGGGTCTCTGACGCAAACCCCGTCTGGCACGCTGCTGGGAAGAATAAGAGTCGCTTTCTTTGGCTTCCCTTAGCTTCCGAGACGTTGACGCGTGATTGACGAAATGATCGTAAGCAGATACGGAACTGAAACCAAATTCCTCGGAATTGGACCAGTCTTCGTCGGTCTCGTAATGGTCGGACTTGTCCGTTTCGTAGCTGTCATCGTCCGTTTCGTAGCTGGCATCGTCCGTTTCGTAGCTGGCATAATCCATTTCCGACTTGGAGTCACTTTCGGAATCTCGGTTAGTAATATTTTTATGAACCCTATTTCGCAACAATGGTTTGGAAGTCTTTCTCGTGGCTTGAATGATGGTTTGCTTTTTTCGTACGGTTCCGCGTCTTTCCGAATGATCGACCGTAATTCTCAATCGCTCTTCTGTAGTTGGGGATTTTCTCCGCGCGTAATTATCGTCTGTAGACTTGGATTTGGAACGGCGGTTTACGGGTGGTTTTGAACGTTTTGTTTGACGGTATTCGATCGTTTCTTCCTCGGCGTCAGTCGAGCCCGATTCGCTTTCTTTATCTCTGTAACTAACGTCGCCGTGTACTCTGGTCATTTTTCGCCGCGAAGGATCCGGTATCGATTTACCTTTAGCTCTCAGAGCTCTGCCATTTTCCTCGTGCTGCTCGGTCATACGTTCGGAATACTTATCCAAGCTTCGAAAACAATCGGTGATGGGGGATATCTTAGTGGCCGGTGTGACGATTCTTAAGTCACTCGTTTTGGATCCAGAACGTTTCTGATTTAAATCGGAGCTGCTCGCGTCGGATTCAGAGGATCGCCTTATCAGTGAAATTCTCCGTCTTGTTTTGGAACTTGACCGGCTTTTTGCGGAATCGAACCGATTATCCTTGGAACGATTACTGTCGCTCGGTTCTGCTCCTTCCGTTCTGGAACTCGAACGTGGTTCAACAACTCTCCCGCGGGCCCGTGTTGATTTAATGCTCGATTCAAGATTTCCGACAGCTTTTTGCGAAATGAGATTCGTCAATCGACGATCGATGCGTGGCGTTCTGTTTGCTATTACTGATTTCTTGGGGTATTTAGCTTGATAAGACTCGCGTCTGTCTGATTCAGAGCTCGAGCTACTACAATCGGTATCAATATCTGCGTAACTGATTCGCGAATAGATTCTTTTGCGTAGATTTTCTCTGGTAGTGGGCGACGTTTGTGGCAGTGGTCTGGTCTTCTTCCGGAGTATCCTGCCTCTTACCGACCTAGAGTTGGAATGTTCCTCGTCACGACTGATACTGTCTGGTTTTTCCCTTTGCCTACTTCCTTTACTGTTGTATTTTGTAAGAGCTGTTTTAACCCCGGCCACTTCCGATTCACTAGACTCGTGGTCGGTCCCGTTCTCCTGGTCCGTTTCATCCATCTCGGAGCTCCCTTTAGAATCGGAATCGCTTGCAAGATTGCTCGTGTTAGAAAGATCCCTTTTGCCAAGACTTAATTTTTTCCGAATTCTTTTGACCATTCTCCAAGCAGTAAAAGGACTGTCCTTTTTGCAATGAGTCTGTTTCGATGCACCTTTGATCTTTTGTGGAGTTCTGTTTGTGCCACGTTTACGTGAACTGTCAGATTCGTACTCGGAAGTTTTTGAATCGTTACTGTCAGAGTCGTTTCTGTTGGTTGGCGTATCTGAATAGCTTTCGGAATCATCCCTATAACTAACCTTATCTCTAGCCCTTTTTGGAAGAGATAACTTATTCAAGGTAGAAACATTTGATGGCATCTGCTGTCTTAAAGAAGGCATTTTCAAAATATGGCTTTTACAACTTTTTTAAATACAATATACGTAATTAAATTATAAACTTCTAAATTGGTTTTAGGTAAATTAATTTTTAGATTTACAATGTTACAATCTTTTTGTAGACCAGCAACTTGTAGGTGATTCTTCAATTTGCAAAGTTATTTTGATGACATCTAAAGTTAATGTTTAATATTTCTTCTGTTCCATAAAAGTTTGAAGTATTGTCTTTTCAGTTTGTGTTTCCCAAATTGGTAATTTTCATTATACCTTTAAAAATTAAGTAGTAATACATTTTTTTAATATTCTAAGTTTCAACTATTTAAAATTAACAAGAATAATATGATCTTTATTTGTGGACCTAAAACGCTCTGAACTTCAATTAAAAAAATTAACTTTATTATTCGTAATTGTTTTAAAGCCAGTGTCGGATTGACGTAAAGTAGCTCTTTTTTCAACAGATGTCGCTAGCATCGAAATCTAAACAAGATACTTAAGCTACAATTTGACCCAAAAGGCGGGACATGAAAGTACCCCTCGCGTTGATTGGCTCGTTTGTAAATTTGTCAATAACTTACATTATATAATTTTTAACAATATATTTTATCTGAGATATATAATTTAGGTAAAAGTCCACTAAGTAGAGTATAAGTTGTTTATAATAATTATATATGGTTCTCTGACGACGTTATTTTTTCGCTATTTTAGATTTCAGCTTCCTTTGCCATTAAAAGATGGCACCACACTCTCTAGTAAAGTCGTTTTTTTTAAAGAATCGGAAAAATTCATTGCCATCTCTAATAACAAAGGCCTTATCATAATGATAGAGCCGACAGTTTCTTTAAATTATAAAGTAGGATAAATTTATAATATAACCTTTTTTAAAATCTTTAGTACTGTTTATTTCATATTATTTATCGTTACCAGTGCAGACCCACACCACCATATAAGATTAAGGGTTTGTCTAGCCGCTACAAACCTACAATTTAAACCAAAACGCTTATAATCGGAAACTTAATATTTGAAAATTACAATGACTAAATCAAACAAAAGGGGGGCTATCAAATGAAAAATTAAAAAAAATTTTAAAAATAAGATGTTACCATTATAAAAAGAAAGTACGACGTAGTAGTCCCACTGTATCTATTATACTATCAACCTCAGCTACAGACTGACGCTATCGATTGACAACGTTGCCAGATTTCATAACTTTTGTTTCCTTGTTGATAACTGCAGTATTGTAGAAAATAAATTAAAAATACCCATGAAAAAAATTAAAACAATTTCTTAAAAACGAAATCAATTTTATATAGGACTACGTAAGTCGTAGGCATATAATACTATTATAAATCCGAAGAGCTTGATTAGTGGTTAAGTAGACTGCATTAGCAAATTTTTAAATATGAGCACCCACACAGAACGACGTGAGTAAGGGACTTCACACTAAAGCTCACATACAAAAACTAAACTACTAAAGAAAACCACCTGTATGTTACTGTTAATATAGTGCTTCCTGAAATAAAAGAAACTTTTCAATGGTGCGGTAGCCAACAAGTGTTTCCTTTAACCAGGAAGCTTATTTTTGACATATTAAGGCCAGAGAGTGTATAGTATAGAGAGACGTCTCTCTTTCAAAAAGCCGTAATAATTTTTCTGGTGAGAAAATGCCCATAGGATCCGGATAAGAGATGGCGCTACCGGTATCGCCAGCTAGTTACTGCTAGTAGCGCGCTTTTCAAAACTGGTGGAGGACGACGCAAAAACTAACCAGTTTGAATTTGATATTTTGACAATTTATTTTGTAAAATTGATTTAGTATGCCTGGATTGTTTTGCTCAGCCAGAAATTGTTTCGCAAATAAACAAAACTTTCTTTTTTCAAGTTTCTGAAGGATAAAGATCGGTGAATACAAGTTTAGACCTATATTAATTTTTTTCTAAACATTTTTTCCCCATTTTGAGGCTGGAAAAAGTAGAAAATCTACAAACTTAAAAATAAAACAACAGAATGCATACATGCATGAATGTATTCATTTCAAACATGAATATCTACCTATATCATAAACCTGGGCCAGGCGTTTGTCGTTGACTCGATCCCCAAAACATTTCAGGAATTGCACGATTTAACCGGTGAAGAAAATGACTGGTGATTCTTACAAAATACCTAAACTTTAACCAAATTATTTAATAATCATAAATAAAGACATTTATTAAAAATATTCTTACCTATTTTCGTTCAATCAAAACGATGTGTATTAAAATTTTGGAAATTAAATTTCGTGCGAAGCCTTGGCACTAGTCAAGTTTTGAAACCGATTCAATTCAATACAATTTTTGAGGGGCGGCGCGTGACCAACGTCATAATAACTAAGACCCTCCCATCCTAGCGACTGAGGCCAGACTGCCTATTGCAGTTCGATATTCATGGTCGAAATGAATACATTCATGGTACCATAAGTAACATAATACCCCTAAGTATGACATTAGGAAAATGTTCTACTACATCCTTTCTTCACAGTGACGTAAATATTTTTTCTAAATAGCACCACTCGGTAGCGGCGGCATGAACTAATCTAACCCAACTTCCGAGAACGTGATTCCCGCGGTTTTGAAAACATTCATTTTTAGGCTTAAGGCGTGTAGCCAGACTAATTTCGTTTTCACCATGGAAACTTTAACAACGGAAGAAATTAAAGAAATTGTATGTATTTTCCCCAACAATATTAAATGTTTATATCGGGCAAATGGTATTATATTTGAAATTCACCAACAACTCGAAATATGTGGATAACTAGTGTAGTATATTGAGAAGATCAATATCATGAATGTTTATCAATGTTATGCACCAAATACTGTAGACGTTAAAAAACCTTCAGCTTGACATTACGTTTTTTATGTAAAAAGGTTTCTCATTTAGTTTACGAATATTTTATTACAATTTCTTCCAGATTTTTACTATTATAATTTGAATATACTTATATTTTGTACCTGGATGAATGCCTGTTTTTGTCCACTGTGATCAAAATAAAATTGAATTGATGAATTAAAATGTAAGAATTAACCTTTTTCAAACTTCTGGAATAATTTTTACATTTGCTAATTACGCAATAAAAATATTTTTTTCAGTTCAAACTTTGAAAATGACCCTAATATTTAGTATTTAGGTATAATTTTCCGATAGAGTTAGGCCTAATAAGCCGACTACCATAACGGCCATTTTATTTCTTACATTTCATACCTCATAATATAATTAATATTTTGTAGCGCTATATGACTGGCTAAATTTGAACTCTGACTCCTTTTCGATGACCAATAAAAAAAATCAAATCCCAAAGAGTATTAAACTTCCGGGTTACAGAGTTGCTAGTCATTTTTCTGATTTATCGTTGGTGAAGAAAGGATGTAGCAAGGCTACAAGTGTCATACTTAGGGGTATTATGTTACTTATGATGGTACATTCGATCATAGAATTTACTATTTGTTTCAAAAATGAATGTTTTATGAAACTTAAAACTAAAAATAGGCCAACAACATATTGAGCTGTGCCAACAATTTGGCATCAGTATTTCCATTTGATTTAATAATGCCAGCAAATAAGGTGAAGGATTGATGCTTTTAGGATCAAACAAAGTTGATGATCCAGTTAATGGATTTGATTTCCTAGTCAGTTGCGTTACCTAGTTCCCAGTTATAGTTGATAGTTCAGAAGATTCTGGTTCCCTGTTACAGTTGGAAGCGCACGAAACTTTCAGAATGCCAATTTTTAAAGTATGCTCTATATTTAATACACAGGAGCGTACATCCACTTGGTCATTAAAACCACAAGTTCCTCGAATATGGGCAAATGATTGCCCTACCACATCACTTGCCAGTTTACGGGTTAGCACAAAATGAAACCCTCCATTCAGCAAATATTTCACCAAAGCTACTATTGATTTAGTAACTAGTGTAACAGCTTCGAATGTTTCATCTGTTAGTTATTCATTGTTCAACGTCGCATTTACTTGTAGTTTCGATAAAAGTGAGAAACTCCTCAGTTAACCTATTAAAGCTTTCGCCATTCATGTCATAAAAAGGTAGTTTATTCTGAAAACTAACATTTCCATCTTCATACAAAGCTCTTTTCTTCTTCTTTCTGTTATTTTCAGTACAGGCTTTGCCCTTTTTCAGATTTAAAATTCACGTCTCAGTACCCAATTAAGATAGTCATATGAAATTAAACATTAAGTCACTGGAATTCAAAAACTATTTGAAAATCCAGCTCTTCTTAGCTGTACAATTCAAAATAATAAATATGGTTTTCTCAGTTCAGAGATCTGGTTTTTGAGAGCTAAGAAATTAATTTTCTAAGAAAAATTATCTATATTAATGACGTGTTAAGTTCAATCAAAATGGTACTGTGGGAAATTAACCTTTTTAAAAAACTGAACATTTGACGTGGAATTACCCAGCTGCTTATTACACCTCTCTATACTAACACTCCATATTACCAAAAGTGTGACAATCCCTGTACTTTGGTTACGCTAAAGGTTTAATGAATACTCGACTCGAGATCGACCACATAAAAGACTATTTATTGTCGCCTTTCTGGATCTTTTTAAGTCTATGGTATTATATCGTAGGTAGATGGCGATAGCATATCCACAGAACGCCGAAAAATAAAAAATACACTAACTTTGACCACTGCTACTTAGTTCCTCCGTTCCTCACTACGAGGCGTTATTTGTTGGTTTTAACTTCCTTCCCTCCCCAAGGCATACTTTCCCTTCTGCCATCCCAACTTGTATTTCGCTCGTAACATTCTTTAAGAAATAGGTCCAATTGACACACTTTTGGTAATTATGTCACTTTTGACATGGACAATGCCATAAACATGGGGCTCTATGCCAGACCTTTTGATAGGCTTATGGTAAATGCTAGTTATCTGATAAATTTGGATCATTAACATCTAAATGGCTTTCTCTAAATTTGAATGCTTTTCAAGTTGAATTCAATATCAATTAAAAGATTTACAAGAGACTAAAATTTTAATTTAGTCATGGAGTATCTTGTCTTTTATACATCTTTTAATTGATATCTAAACCATGACTTTTAAATAGTTTATTCTTAAGGATTAAATCAATACATTTAATTTTAAGCATGCTGTATTAAATAGTGTCATTTGTTCCGTTACTACTTAACTTAACGAAGTCACTTAAGGAACTACAATATAAAAATGGTTAATACGCTATTAAAAAATATAACCATATATAATAGGCAATCAAAATTTTAAATATTTAATAGGCAATCAAAATTTGAACATACTTAATAGGCAATTAAAATTTAAATATACTTAATTTTCATTCTATAACATTGATAAACATAAAATTGACCAAAAAGGTGTGAACAGAAATATAAATCATATCTTTAACTTTTCTTTGGCATTAAACTACATAAACCAATTGTTCAAAATATAGGTCTGAATTAAGCAGTTGATTACCCTGTACATAATAACTTACAAAAAGCGAAGTTTGATCATTTAAAAATCTGCGACAACATATAATTGATTAATTGCTCATAATGTTGAATCAAGTCAGTGGCGTAAATTTATGACCCCGCAGACCCCACAATGGGGGGGGGACTTCAAGGGGCCCCATAATTAACACCACTGATGACAGGGGCCCCCTAAAAGGGTTTCGTGGGTAGGGGGAGACCTTAGCTACGCCACTGAATCAAGTGAATGCCTAGGTCATGCTCTTATACTTTTCACAATGACCACAAAATAAAAAATTTACTGACATATACAGTACCGCCTAGAACAAAGTTCACTAAGCGAGCGGCGCTTATGGGGGGGGGGGGGGGGACCATGAGCTAGCGCTGCTGCCAGACCCCCGCTTCGCTTTAAGCGAGCGCTCGCTTAGTGAACTTTGCTCTAGGCGGTACTGTAGATACCGAATGACCGAGACTCAAATCCTAGATCCTCTTGTGGACATTCCGAAAGTTTTTTGATTAGAACAAACTTATGGTGTTGGCCAAAGGCCTTAGACACTGAAACATTTTAAAAGTGTAAGAGCATATAGCAGGAGCCAACAATTTCATTCAATGTTCTTAAAATATACAAAGAGTTTTTTATTGTTGTAAAATACCATAAAATAAACAAATGATAGTAAAGAAAAAATGGAGTGGAAAAAATTGGCAATGAATATTTATATTATGGAATTCATTAAGAGAGTATAGTCAAAGTGCAATATTTGCACATAGCTTTCAAATTATTTAATCTTAGGCCTGTATATAAAATATTTTGCTATGAAAATAAATGCCTAATAAGTGTTATTCCAGTACTTAAAAAGATGCAAATTAAATGCAATTGTAAAATGTGCATAGAAGTTAGAGTGCATTTAAGAAACACTTTCATTATTTTCAGAAGCAAAATAATACCTACATTTTCTAAAATCCAAAATAGACCATTTAATAGTTTTTGTATCAAATACCTATATTATTATAATTATTATTTTTAAATATTTTTCACAACCTATTAATTTGAGCATTCAATACAGAGATAAAATTGCTTTAACCACCAAATAATTTCAGCAAGAAGTGTTCCCAGATTATACGAACTTTTATACTACTCAGGCCTGATTGAAATATAAAGTGAAAAGTACCCTGCAAAATGATAATCAGCACCACCTTAGGCCCCAGTCATCAAGCGACTTTTAATGCCCTGAATTCAGGTGGCTGGGTTACAATGCGTAGGAGGGTGGTGGCAAGCCCTTCATGCCACGCGGGCCAACAGCTCCCTACACTAACTATTATCATTAACCTCAACAAGTTTTATGGAAGGTGAAACCGAACAGCTCGGGGGAAAAACCCCTAAAACCAGTGGGGAGAGAATTCGCAAACTCAATGCAGAAGGAGTTGTTTTGAGTTTTTCACCCAGTGCCACATGCTGGGATCGAACTTGGCTCCTCTTGCAGCGAGGCCAAAGTGCTAACCACTCCGCCACCCCACTTGGACTACCTCTCATGTTACAACTCTGATTTTAAAATAAAAATTTTAGAATTTTAAATAATTTTCAATTAAGGAACCTCTACAAATTAATGTTAGTGATGACGGCACAAATGAAAAAGTGGTCATGGAGATCCACCTGTAATTGATAAGCTCCAGCTGACAAAAATTTCACTTTGCTTCTTGCGAGAGTACGTTTCATTTTACCAATGACTTATCTGGTAATTATGGCTTTTTCAAGTCCTTAACGGTTTAGATCTGGTAGTGACTGCAACTTCCAGAAATTAAAAAAATTGTTTATTTTGTACTACCAGACAATTTCCCACTTAGGGGGCCCAATCATTCTGCATAACCAGAATACATGCTTCAAGAGTACTTAATACACCCAACTATTCGCCAAATAATCTCAGAGTAATGTGCTCTTGGTCATTATAGCACTAGTTAAAATGTTTTCTTTCTATTACTATGCGGTGTCTTGGAATTCCATGTAAATCTAGAATCAGACACTTAGAACTGAATGGCTGTAATGCCAAAGCTTGACATTTTCATTGTTACAATTTCTAGTCAGAGGTTTTTCATTTAATTTTTCAGTTGGAACATAGATATAATTTATTGTAAACATAAATTTATAATATATCTCTTATGAGTCAAGTATTCATCTCCCTATACTGCTAATGTTATTGGCATAAAACATACCTTCGCAGACTCCCGCTAATTTTTCAATAGTGTTGAGTTATAGTTTCTAAAACTATTTAATTGGGGAAATGATTTATTAATTTATACATATTCTTACGCAGTGTAATTTTGCTAATTTTCATGGTTAGGAAAAGTAAACTGAGCCATGATGTGGTGTACACATGCTCATTTTCGATCCTGCGAAGGTGCACGTTTCATTTTTATGGCCTAGATGGATAGTTCTTTCGTAAGAAATATATTACTTTGGTTAAAAGCAAAAATATTATTATTTTGCCTAGATAATATAGCTTTAAGTAAATTATCTACATAAACACATCCCTGAAAAACTATTAGTTCTTGTCATTCAAGGTAAATATGCTAATAATTTGCCATACTAAAAAAAATTGTCAACTTAAAAAAAGGTAATGGGAGCCCGTAATAACATTAAAAATTAATTCTGTATTTGTATTAGTCTTTATATAAACTGTTAAATGGTCTAGATTTGAATGTACTGCAAATATATTTAAATATAAAAGTAGTTTATGCTAAAAAATAAAAAATACAAAGCATAAAAAATATTCTAAGCTGAGATGCTTATTTTGGCAAAATTGCACTACAGCGGCCTCATGTAATTTCGTGTTTTTTTTTGGTGGAGAATGTAGCACTTGACGCGTAGATTACGAAACTAATTTTTTTGGGGCCGCAAATGATAATTAAATTAATTAACTTAATGTTAAAAATGTACTAATGTTAGGGAATTACCGTGTTTTTGTATTTTTGGGTGGCGGAGAATGTAGCACTTGACGCGTAGATTACGAAAATAATTTTTTTTGGGCCGCAAATGATAATTAAATTAATTAACTTAATGTTAAAAATGTACTAATGTTAGGGAATTACCGTGTTTTTGTATTTTTGGGTGGCGGAGAATGTAGCACTTGACGCGTAGATTACTAAACTAATTTTTTTTGGGCTGCAAATGATAATTAAATTAATTAACTTTATGTTAAAAATGAACTAATTTAGGGAATTACCGTGGTTTTGTATTTTTGGGTGGCGGAGAATGTAGCACTTGACGCGTTACTAAACTCCCCGTATTGGCGCCTGACGGCGCCGCGCACTCGCTTCGCTCAAGCGCTGGGGGCGCGCAGCGCCTCCCCAACCCCATACTAAAAAAAGCGATGGGCCATCTATAACGCGACCTAGAGGACAGTACCAAGCCTTACGCATCAAGTATGTACTTTTAATCTCAACCATTAACAAAGTGGCCCAATAATAGAAAACACCGAGAAAATTAACAAAAACTGTAAAAGATTTGATAAAGTACGGGAATATCACTTTGTGGCCCAAAAATACAAAACACCGAGAAAATGAACAAAAACTGTAACTGATTTTATACAAAAAGGGAATATCACGTGGATTTCATTAGGACACCGAAACTGTGTTGCCGGCGAACACACGACGGAAATAAGTACAACAAAACACGTGCAAATGCCCAAAAAATAGAAATTTAAAATTACATTAAAAAATTAAATAATCATTTGCGGCCAAAATCTACGTGACAAGGTCTATCAGGCGCAACCAAAATTAATATAAAATTCAATGAAAATGAGAAATTTTTAAAATTAAAAAAATTAAGTTAAACAATTAAATAATCATTTGCGGCCAAAATAAAAATTACCCTCGACATCCACGTGACAATGTCTATCATACGCAACGAAAATTAATATAAAATTCAATGAAAATGAGAAATTTTTTAAATTAAAAAAATTAAATTAAACAATTAAATACTCATTTGCGGTCAAAATAAAAAATACCCTCGGCATCTACGTGATAAGGTCTATCAGGCGCAACCAAAATTAATATTAAATTCAATGAAAATGAGAAATTTTTAAAATTAAAAAAATTAAGTTAAACAATTAAATAATCATTTGCGGTCAAAATAAAAAATACCCTCGGCATCTACGTGATAAGGTCTATCAGGCGCAACCAAAATTAATATTAAATTCAATGAAAATGAGAAATTTTTAAAATTAAAAAAATTAAGTTAAACAATTAAATAATCATTTGCGGCCAAAATAAAAAATACCCTCGACATCTACGTGACAAGGTCTATCAGGCGCAACCAAAATTAATATCAAATTCGATGAGGACGCTGTACTACACTTCACCCCTTATTTTAATTACTATTATCATAAGTAACATAATTTAAATAAGTATTAGTTTTTGCTCAAATTTATAGCCACCAATCTAATTTGCCAATTTTCTCGCCAGCAAAGAGAGAAAGAAGGGGAGGTTTGCGGTTAAGTGACTTCCAATTACGCAATCACTTTACGACAAACTATCACTAACCAAAATCGTTCAGCCTCATACGTATGTTATTATGTTACTTATGCTATTACATCTATAAAGTCTTTCAAAAATGATTTAAAATAAAAATAGAGCATCTAGGGTGTGTATCTCCACTGATTGTTAAACTTTAACAAAAAATTATTAATTGTTGTTATATCTTCCAAAAAAAGTGACATAATTACCAAAAGTGTGCAAGTTCCTATACTTTCCAAGGATTAAGATTTACTGAATGCTGCTATAAAGATAGACCACATAGAAGGCTTGGCTAGAATTAGTTATGCATGTTTTTTCTGGTTGGTTTTTTCATGTTTGGAATTAAAAGGAAGATAGATGATGGTAGCATTTTAGTCAAGGGGAAAAAATCAACGCATTCTAGCCTTCTCCAGTGCTTCCTTAGTCCTCGAAGCTCTCACCGGGAGTCACTGTTTGTACTTTTGAACTTCATTCCCTCCCTCCTTTCCTCGCAACTTTTACTCCCCTTATAACATTCTGTTCAAACACAATTACATTGACACCCTTTTGGAATTTATGTCACTTTTGGTTCAGTGGAGTTCAATTCAGCTCTGATCATTCAGGCTAAAATTAAAAAATTTCATATGGAAATTATATAAATTTTGTTTGATAATTTTTAAACAATAGTCATTGGGCTGTTTCAAAACTCATACCTAAAAAAGTATGACTTATTAACTTATTTGAAAAAAAATCCATAGCTTGGAATATTTCACAAAATCATTAAAAAAATTTATGACAAATGTAGTAAATACACATTTATCATTGAAATACAAAATAATTACGGGTATCACTACTTAATGTTAATAGTTATTAATTACACGTAATATATATATCTTTTACTCAAAATGAGCACTATGAAACTCCAGCCTGTGATGGCTCTTCTTAATATCTCCAAAGTAAAATTAATTATACCAAATGGTATATAGGAATCTGAATTAAGTACTAATACCTAATGGTTGTTCTCATCATTTCTATATAATTTTACAATTAGCAATGATGCTATATATATATATACATTGACATAAACATTTACAGGATTTTGATAGCAAAAACGTACGTACAGGATTACATTAATTCCCCAAAACCACTTTAAACCAGTTTTGGGAGAGAATTGTTTACTTTTCTGCATTTATCAAAAATTTAAAGTAACACTAAAAACATGCGACGACTTTGATACAGTACTAAGTAACATTTAACCATTTGAATCGAAGTGTTCTTAGTTTTCAGCGTTACTTTATTTCGGCTCATAGCTTTCATAGCTTTTATAGAAATATAAACTTCTATAAATGTTCTTTACGCAGATTTATCCTTTTTATTCCTAGCTTACCAATGTAAGTAACGGTGTCACCTGTACAATATCTGCTTAATCAATTTTTACACGATTCCGAAGTGCATGTGCGCAGGTTTTGAAATTTTGGAATTGGAACAGTGATTATATTAATATTGGTATATATATATTTATATATATATTAGTTAACACTAATTTTGTTTTAGTAGTATCTGTAGCTGAAATCACTCGATGTAGATGTCTTCCACTGGATAAGCAGTCTCAATGAACTTGAAATAAAATCTGTGAAATGCCCTTCTACGGAATAAATGGATGTGATTAGTAAGCAAATATAAGAAGGATATGTACTGAACAAAATTCGAGACAAAAGTAAATTAATCAACCACAAACTATATTAGTGATATCATATGGGGACCGGTAAGTCGGGGATCCCCAGGTTTTCAACCCCGACCCCGGGTTTTTTTTAGTTGATTTTAACAAATCCCAAAAAAAAAACGACAGAGTGCTTACTTTCAACCAAAACGGGGAAGGAGGGGGCAAGCCAACCTATTATCTCCGCGACTTCTCTCATTCGAAGGTATAAAGGTCACGTCTCGTTCACCGTGGTTTTGATTTCGTTTTTGGTTATTTACTTTTAAATAGTCAGCCGTAGAAGTGACTACTCTCGTCACAGCATCCGCGCGTTTGCAGTTAGGCTGTTGTTTAGATTTTGCTGTCAAAGTCAGTTAAACGACTTTCTTTAATTAAGCCTAAAGTATCGGTTATTTGGGAGCATTTTGGAAACGTTTTAAATATTTTATAAGATCAAATAAAAATGTGCTACTTTTGAACTCACTTGTGTAGTTAGAAAATGCTTAAAAATTCAAAAAAACACGACCCGATCTGGTTTTTCAGGTTATTTTCTCTCCCCTAACCCCGACTCAAATGTTACCATCACTAAATTATACGTAGTACAAAACTTCATTGAAGAAGATACCCTAATAAAGACTATTTCTGACATTTCTTATTTGTGGCTATGAGTTTAGATTATAAGCTGGTTTTGTTTCCTGATATTAAAACTTAGGTTTTTTCAGCTCAGCTTTTTAAACTATAAGGCAATATTTTGTCATATCTAACAGTTGTTTTGCCGACAAAGTAAGAACAAAATATGTTTTGGAAACACTCAGGCAGGTTCTTATTTGGCTCAAATAGAGTCATCTTTCATAAATAACCAACACTGTTACGAGCTCAATAGAAAAACACTTTGAGTACTCAAATTACAAAAGGTTTGCTCAGGTTAGTACAGTTTTAATTGGCTCCAACAAACAACTAATCAACACTAGGGACGGTTTACAGTGCTAGATTTTGTTTTACATCTAGTGAAGAATGTTTTTAGACAAAATCTCATCATCCAGGTAATTCAAATTGTAAACCAAGATGCTTTAAGCCCATTTTACCTTCAATTATTTTTCCTCCCTTAAAATAACTTTCCTAGGCTGCAACGAAATCAGAAGCAACAGCATGTTGTCTTCAGGTTTTCTAGCCTGCGAACCGTCCCTACAGTTGATTGGAAACATGGTTCCAATTTCTAAGTAGTCTATTATACTTAAAGGCATAATTGTACATACCCCACGGCTTCCGCCACATCTCTCGTTGATTCTTGGCCCATAAAGATATGACATGCAAACCTCTGATGAAGAGGATGTTTTGTGATAAACCCAAAATATCTGTGGTCATATGGGTGATATCCACAAAATGTCACATTCTTCAAGTTGAAAAAATAGTCATGCATTGGCACGTGATTTGGCTTGAAAATTAAAATAAGAAATTTGAATCCCACAGTACTATTCTATGACATCAAAGTAATACATCATATCATAGTAACCATATTTTAACTACTAATTTATTGACGCTGTGAGAATGAGCTAGATAAGTGTCTCAAAGGTAAGAAACCATCAGCAGTCGAAATATAAGAATTAAAGGGGCTCCAAAGTTCGGAGGCAAAAAAGAAAAGAAAATTGAGCATGCTTCTCATCCCCCCTCACTCGGCCTTGGCAGAGGCGGACAGAGTCAGCCGTAAATTTCGCACTTTACTGACTTTACACACATTTTGCCACCAAACTTTGGAGCCCCTTTAAAAGACAAATTGGTAGAATAGACAGTAAATTTAATAAAACTGAAATCGCAGTACTTAGGAAAGATATGCCTTCAAGGCGATACAAGATTTGAATGAAGATTAACATTTTAAATTTCAAAGCATGCGCGGCGAATGGCATATTGAACAAGAGCCAAAAAAAATAGCTAGAAATAAATCCAGCTAGACTAAACGATAGGCTTTCGTTTCTTCAGGGTTTAATATTAATTTTTATAGTGCGATGTTTTCCCCTTTAAGCTTTTCTGCTTTATTTCAACGTGGCAGAAGACATTGAATGAGAGCCAAATAAAACAGAAAAGCTATAAGGGGAATACAATATACTACAAAAATAAATAATAAACCCTAACGAAACGAAAGCCTATAGTTTAGTCCAGCTCAATTTATTTCTATTTCAATACGCCAAATATTAGTCTTCATTCAAATCTTGAATTGCGTTGAATTTTAAGTTATATTTTACCAATTTGTCTTTTAATTTTTGTCTCAAAATTGGTTAATCAATTTAAGCTATTTAAACAAACTAAATTTTTTCGACCTAATATTGCTAATAATTTGATAAAGTTCAACCTGATGACTAACTAAGATTACGGAAAGGGGTCTTGATTTATTCCAGGTCAAATCCATAAACAACAACAGACTTTGCCTGTACTATGTGAAAGTATAAATAAAAATGTAAATATGTGCTGACAAATTACATTTCTGCGAGACCTGAATATGCTTGTGAGAGCACAGTATCTACTTTCCCCAGGCTTAGACTTAACGGGAGTATGGACTTGAAAATTTATGATGGATCAATAAATTGACATATCTGGCACAGGGTTTAAAAAAGCTGGGGACGATTGGTGCTAGTTATTATTATTAGTGAGTGGGTAGAAGGGTGAGAGATAAGCCCATTCGTGCACTTCGACTAGTGGTCTACTTGTCCAACCCCAAACCTTAAAATGTCCAATATCAGACAAAATGGAGAATCTGCTTGGCTAGCATTTTATAGAAATCAAAGGTTTCCAACTGGTACATACCAAGGTGCTCGAAACTTTGGGCTGCGTAATAATCGCACCTACAAAGTACATGAGAGGAAGTTTCCTCCTCAACCTGACAAGCCCTACCGATTGGATCATCATTGATTCCAATTAAGTAAAGATGTCTGTTAAGTAGGCAGTGGTTAGTAGGCCAACAACCAACCTGATTTTGGACTTAGAGTGCGAGAAGGGCCCAAGATAAACTCTTTAGCTAGCTTTGGGCCATCCATCTCAAGCCAAAGCTTGAGTTGACAGTCAGTCATGGAATCGGCGCTAGTTGAATTAAAACTATATTTTTTATATAGTTCATACTCCCTTGAAGACTCATTCGTTCTTTTAATTTCATAGCTTAAATATTTGAAAGATAGGCCTGTAATATTGTGGCATAAAAACATACCAAAGGCCTCTTGTGATCAACCATTCTCAGGCCTTGATCATTTATCTCTAAAATGCAGGGATGTGGTCCATGAACACCAACATCTTTAGCACACGCTCGAGCAACCTCAGGGAAAAATAAATAAATCTGAAGTTTACATTAAAATTTACACAATATTAAGTAATTTATAATAATGAAAAAGTTGACAACTTTTGTCTGAAGCTTGTTACTTTTCCATAACCTAATTAGTTGCAGCTTGAAGGAATAATATATGTAGGGATTGCAATTGCTGGATCCCTCATCCAGCAATCCAACTGGATCCAGTGCATTTTTCAGTCTGCTGGATCCAGGGATGCGGATTCACAAGTAATTAAATGATAAATAATTGGCCCGAGAATCGCAATTCGCGCGACGCGAATGGCACAAAAGTGAACGTTGCCGCTTTGTAGGTGCGCTATGGCCCGGCATGAGGCCAGACCAACAATACAATTTGTTTCGTGAGATTGTACTTCCAGAAAAGTAAAAAAAGGCCTCTTGTATTAATGTACGTAGTTTGATATTTAATAAAATGCAGCAAGATTTTTATTATTTATAGACTAAATTAAAATTAATTGATATAATTTAAAGTACAGTTGCGAACAGGAAACGAGCCCGAGTTATATTTTTAACAGGTGGATCTTAGGGTTCCGAGGGACCGAGGTGGTAAATACTATGTGGAAAATAATGCGGCCAACAGTGGTAAATACCGGCCTGGCCAAAAATGTATTTAGTGGAAAAAAGTGGCCAGTATATTTTTTACTTTTATTAAGATTTCAACACTAAAGTTTTTGCATTTTGGGCTATGAAATACAAATATCTATACATATTTGCCAGAATTTGGGCTATTTCAAAAGTTAATTATTGATAACTAATAATTAGATTTTCAACTTATTCTAAATATATGCTTACTGGATATACCACTACCCATCAATTCCCCATTCACTGTTGCAAACTTCAACAGAACTTGAGAGCTTGAAAGATCATTTTCTAGTTTTTTAGACATATTATAATATACAATATATTATATAGTATAACGTGTAGCAAAAGGGATAGTGCTATATCCAATAAATGTATCTTATATAAATAAGGTTGTACAACTAATGTTTCAATTCCAGTTTCAGAACAAAAGATGCCTAATGAGAAATCACCTTAGCATAGGCAGAAACCCAATGAAAATTATATTTTAATTCAATATGTAGAAGGAAAAATAAAAAAATATTAGTTAATTCGGTATTTACACAATGTGAAATCCAAAATACACACCTTTCGAACTGCTTGGCATAGAACATCATTGCCTTTGTGACACGTAACTTCAATTGAGCCAAGGAAGTCCAGTAAATACCTTTCTTTTTTCCCTTTGATTGCATCTAAATAGATATTTATATTTAAAAAAAAGCATCCTTTAACTGAAAGAAAATTTATACGGAAAATACCTGGATCAAGTTCTGAATAGTCTATGTCCATAGCATAGGCACTTGGAAATATACCAGACTGACCACTACGTAGATTAACTCCTATTAAGAAATTGTAAATTTACATTAAACTGCATATGGTATCAGAAGATTACATCAACATGTTTTATGTTCAAACCAATGAAAAGTTTCTGAATAACACTTCGAATTCTTAAAGAATCTTTTCTTTTAGCGAAACGTGACAGTTAAACTTTTTATATACCACCAGATGAGCTGCCACGCTACATAACAGATTAACTAGTGCGGATTTTTGGCGAGAGGGGCTTTGAGTCCTTGTAAGGTTCAAGGACCAGATAGTATTTTTTTTCATTTCAAACCCGAATTATCTTTTTCGAGGCCCATGGCAGAATTAAGGAGAGGACTTGGTTTTCTTGTAAGTTTTGTTTAATTATTATTGAAATATCACAATAAAAGATTGTTCTATTTACATAGTCTTTTATTTCGAATTCCTTAACGCTAATAAGCCTTGCTTCTGATGATCCCCCATTTTACCTTAAAATAATAATAATAAAAGCTTTTTATTCAGATATCCAAATTCAGTCGTGAATCATCCCTGTTTACGTGATACAATTGAATTGAACCAACGGATACAATTGAATTGATCAACGGTTACAATCTATTTCTCACCTAAGGTTGTCTAATTTTGAATTTAAATAATTTGTAAATACTGATTAGTTCATTAATTTTTAGAGCTAGCATTTTAACTGCCATAATATTAAGCCAATTAGACAAAAAAATTCCGCATTGGATAGATTTATCTGCCGTTGTGACCAGCCCCCTTCCAAAAATGGGTGGTGAAAATTCTTTATGGTCTTGACGTGATAACTGCCACGGTTTGCAGATAAATTTTCTGTATTGGTTGTGAGATCAGGTAGATGAGACATGTTTTTCATTGATATCCAACACCATCTTCAAAAATTGTAGATATCATACATAAAAACTGGGGTAGTATTCAGCCAATTTTGTTTAAATTCTAAGTACTCCAAGAATTGAAGTCACTGAATCTCGCTGAGTCAACTAAATTTTGAACATTTTGTAAGGTACAGTTTATTGAAAGGGCTATTAACTTTAAGGAAATAGCATTAGCTGTGTTCCTTGATATTGAGGGCGCCTTTGATAAGGTGTCCAGCGCAGTCATCATGAAGGCTGCTAAGCGCTTTGGCATTAATGACACTGTGTCTCTGGCTCAAAGCTATGCTGACGAATCGTGTGGTGGTATCCTCCCTGCTCGGTAAATCCCTTATGATCTCCACCAGCCGTGGTTGCCCGCAAGGTGGTGTTCTATCACCTCTGCTGTGGTGCCTGGTTGTGGATGACCTTTTGGTGAGGCTAGACAGGGATGGGTGCCGCTGCTTCGGCTATGCCGACGATATCGCCATCATCTTTACGGGAAAATTCCCCAACACTACTAGCGATTTAGTGAGAAGGGCTCTTGCATCAGTGGAAAAATGGTGCAGGGAAGTTGGTCTTACGGTTAATCCTAGTAAAACGGTACTTGTTCCTTTTACTCGTAAAAGGCTGCAAAACTCTTTTAATGATATCTCCTTATTTGGGACTATTTTGAGGGAAAGCACGGAGGTGAAGTACCTTGGTGTAATTCTTGACAACAAACTAACGTGGAAGCCTCACCTTGACTGTGTAGTTAAGAAGGCCAAGATGTTACTTTGGAGGACTAGGAGTGCAGTTAGCAGGTCATGGGGGCTTAGCCCTAAAGTGGCCTTCTGGCTGTACACCATGATCATCAGACCACTGCTCTCTTATGCTGCAGTGGTCTGGTGGCCAAGAGTCCGAATTAAGACTGTGCAGAGCGATCTGCGCACCCTACAAAGGCTGGCTTGTGTCAGCATCACAGGAGCTATGAGAACAGCCCCAAGTGCTTCTCTAGAAATTCTCCTGAACATTCTTCCTCTTCATCTTTTTATAGAGGAAGCTGCTGCTATGGGAGCCTATAGGCTCAACCAGAATGGTTGGTGGAAGGCTAATACTTGGGATAATAGCCACACCAAGATCTTTCGGGAAATTTCATGTCAGTTACCTGTATATCTCATGGGTTCTGATTTGATGACTACGAAGCTGCATTTTAATAAGTCCTTCAATACTTATTTTCCAAGCCGTACAGAGTGGGCCAATCATAGTACCCTCGGGGCCAGAGGAGAAATCGTCTGGTTTACCGATGGGTCTAAGACCCGCTCTGGCTCAGGTTCGGGGATGTATTGTCTTACTAGCAATCTCGGCTTCTTTGAAAGCCTTGGTGTATATGCTAGTGTTTTCCAGGCGGAAATTGCCGCTATCTGCTTCTGTGTTGATTTTTGTCTTAAGAAAAAGCTTCATGGCAAGGTTATCCAAATTTATTCGGATAGTCAAGCAGCCCTCAAGGCTCTCAACCAGTTTCAGTCTCTTCAAAACTGGTTTACAGCTGTTTGAACCTCCTCTCAGAGCTAGGCACCAATAATAAAGTTCAGATCTATTGGGTTCCTGGCCATCGGGGGTACTATGGTAATGAGAGGGCCGATGTCTTAGCCAAGAAGGGGGCAGAGGCTGGGTTCTTTGGTCCTGAACCTGCCGTTCCTATCGCCTCTAGCATAGTTCGCGGCCTTATCTCTAACTCCATGACTGACCGTCAACTCAAGCTTTGGCTTGAGATGGATGGCCAAAGGCAGGCTAAAGAGTTTATCTCGGGCCCCTCTAGGCAGAGAGCTAAGGAGCTGCTCTCGCTTTCCAAATCTAATATCAGGTTGGTCATTGGCCTACTAACAGGTCACTGTCTCCTTATCAGACATCTTCACCTGATTGGAATCAGTGATGATCCAATCTGTAGGGCATGTCAGGCTGAGGAAGAAACCGCCTCTCATGTGCTTTGTAGGTGCGATTACTACACGGCCCAAAGATTCGAGCATCTTGGTATGCATCAACTGGAAACTTCTGATTTCTATAATATGCCGGCCAAGAGGATTCTCCGTTTTGTGTCGGATATTGGACTTTTTAAGTCTTAAGGTTCGGGTTTTGCACAATGGACCTCTGGTCGACGTGCGTGAACGGGCATTTCCAAAGCCCTTCACCCCTTCATCAATAAGGTACAGTTTATTCAAAATAAGTGAAGCTCTCTAACAGATAAAGCATATAGTTCCCTAAAAGCGAGAACATTTTAAGAGTTCAGTAGGAAATATTAACCTTCACACCAGAGATCATCTCCTTCTTTCTGTACATAAATAGGATCACCAATTTCAATTTCTAGTTCATCTGCATGCCTTGTAACAAATTTATGAAGCCCTCTGTGTGTAGCATCTTGTAGCTGCAACCTACTACCAGATGGTGTTGAACTTAGTGTGCTACTGGATGATCTGGAAAGACTACCTGTTCAAAATTACAAAGATAAAATATAAGTTATGTTTTCAATAAATCAAAAAGGGGAATGTTAAGAGAGCTAGTACCATTATTGAAATATTTTATTGATAAAATCAATTATAAAAAAAACAGTTCTATGAACTGAAAAAACAGTGTTTATTCTTGTAAGTGTTACGGCTAAGAAGGGACAGACATTAAAATAAATTTAGAATTTATGTTTTTACGAAACATCATCACAAAAAAATGTACGCAAAGTTTATCCAGAATAAACTCTAAACGTTGTAACAATTCTGGGTCAACCTATCCGTATCCTATTAAGGATGGAACACGATTAGGCTAATTGTTACAACGAGTAGGATTCGGGCCAGGCAAGTCTTATAATGTAAAAGAAGTCGCAACACGGGTATATTTTATGTCCAAAAGATTTAATAATGAAAAGTTTAGATTTGAAAAAGATTACAAATAAACGTGGTGATAACACTTACAATTAAATCTAAGCCACCCCTTTCTTCCATCTGCTTCGTTAGCGATAATAATTGAGGGAAAAAGGGAAGAGCCTCTCGTTCCTGACAGTTAACCAAAACAATACTGAACGTCCCCGACCGGGGGAGAAAAAAATGAATTGTCTGCTGGACAAATCGGACAGCCAGGACACGGTGCTTCATATCGTCCGCCGTTTTATAGGCTACGAAGCGCCATGGATCGTCCTGACGGTAAAACAAAAAAAGGGGTTATAAAAAATTATATAGTAACCGTCCTTGTCGCCATCATTCTCACATTGTGAGAAATTCAGAAAATTGTCATGGAGACTCTTTGAAAATTATGAAAAATAAAACTTCTCTAGTTTTACACCATTCTTTTTGGTCAACTTTGACTATAGAGTGACCTAGACAAGAGTGATTTTCAAATCGCACATCATAATTATTTTTTCACTCTTTAATTTTGAATATAATCTCTTTAAGTTTATAGAGTTTATTCTGGATAAACTTTGCGTAAATTTTTTTGTTATTATGTTTCGTAAAAACATGAATTCTAAATTTATTTTAATGTCTGTCCCTTCATAGCCGTAACACTTACAAGAATAAACACTGTTTCTTCAGTTCGTAGAACTGGTTTTTGTATATTGTATGTCCCTTTTTCAGAAGGAGAAAAAAGATTAAATGGAACGAAATATTATTTAGATGAAACCAAATTGGTTTCATATGAAAACACTGTTTAGAACAGCGAAGACTTAACAAAGTATTTAATTTCTAGTCAAACTTAAAGAGAATTCACAAATAATACAAAATCTAGTTGCAAATTGAGTTTGTGCAATAAAATTAGCGATTTGACCCGTATGTAATTGTAATTTTGTTATTTCTGGCTATTTCGTTCTCAATTAATCGAGAAGATTTGGATGCTTTTCTATACTTTTTGATTATTGATGAGTGATGACAGCGATGAGGCCAGTGTAATGGTTAAGGACGCGCATATGAATCTAACGGGCGTTAGTTCAAATCTCGTTCCGCAAATGTTTTTTATAAAAACTTTTCATTTTAATTTTACCTTCAGTTCGAACATTTCTCTGCTTTTTATATCAAATAATTTATATTACTTAAATTCCTCGAATTCATTATCTTGTCATTTTAATTTATTGGGCTCCCAATGCCATCTCGTTACAAAAAAATTACTAAGAATTTTGGAATTGCTGTATTTGTTCTCTCCGCTGTGCCCCGGCGCCTTTCCCGTCTCGTATTCCCTCTCTCTCCCTTCTTTGAGAATGGACCGTCTCCGTTTCCCCCCTTTACCCCGTTGCCACTCCCCAAGTAGCCGGTACCGCGAAACGGGAATTTGCTAAGAGCGTCGCCAAAAAATCGAATTTCTTTAAACTAATGAAAAAGCACTTAATAAAAACCCAATTAAATCGAAACATATAAAAGGCACAGGTTTCTGACGTCAGGAATCCAAAGGTGGTTTTAGATTTCGCCTAGGACAAATAGTTTTAGAGTTATAAAAATAGCAAGCAATGCATGTTAGAAAAGGATCTCAGTCGAAATTTCGGGGCTTACGGTTTCACCATAGACCAAAGCCAGGCAATCCGGAACAGATTGCATTGTAGAACGGGTGGCTTGTAGAAGGCAGGAGTCGAGGGTAAGAATAAACAGTAAACCTATCTGTTTACTTTAATAATATCATGAATTTCAATGAAATTATGAAAATGTTAATAATTTGTTTTTGTTGCAATTTTAATTTGGAGCAACACAATTAACCAAATTATTTATTTCAATTTATGGTACCAGGAAACACTATATATGTATACATTTTGATGTCTAGGGATCCATTAATGCCACCATGCTACGAAAGCGGCTGAAGAAACAAGCGGGGGGCTAAGAAAGTGAAATACACTCACTTGGAAAATATAGTTATAAAATAACTTATGAAATAAATTTATGATACCCCAATTAGTTCTCACTGAATATCTTGTACAATTTGTCATGTTCCTCACGAAACTGATCTAATACTACTTACCATCAGTTATTAAAAGACACTCAATGACTTGGGCCTAAGAAGGTGCCTTGGGTATTAGCCTAGCTGATTATTATTATTATAATTATTGATAATAATTTAGATGGTTTGAAAAGAGCACAGAAGGTATAAGTTAACTACTATATGTCGACTATATCCCCAATTTATCTTTAGTACAAAAATATCCCTTGTAAACCACACCTGCCACAAATCATCGGGGTCACCTTTAATCAAGTATACACTTAGTTTCCTGATGGGGCTGATACAAAGCCAAAGTATCAAGGAATCTTACTATTTGCCACTGGAGACAAGGATTTCAAACCATCAGGAGAATGTGCTGTGGAAGTGCCACTGTCAATGTCACCATTGAACTTGCTTTTGGAATCTTCGGGACTAGAATCATCATTATTTAAATTGTAATACCTACAGACGAAACAAAAAATAGATAACATTTACAATAAACGAAAATATTCAAGATCCTTTAAAACAAGATTAAAAAATAATGAACCTTAAGCAAGGCCTGGGTGAACCTCCTGATGTGTCGATTTCTAAAAACATATTTTGTGATACTTGGCGAACTAAGCGAGATTTTATGTTCTCGGATCTCCTATCTTTTTCAAGTTCTCGGAATTCATCGGCCAGAGATGTGACAGTAGCTTCATTTACAAGCCTAGCTAGAGCTAAATGGGAAAACAAAGTTAACGGTACATAAGTAAATTGCTCCATAAAGTCAATAATTTGTTTCGTGTATTGGTGTAATTCAAATGTAAACTTAATGATAGATAGTTGTGTCCAATTAATTATTCAAAATCAATGTCTAATATGTTCTTTAAGTAAAAGTTTTGTAACAAAGATTAGGATGTCTTAACTGTTAATGTTTAGAGTCTAATACGTACGTCCAATTGTTTTTTCGGGTGTAATTATAGTGTTTTTAAGTGGGTTTATTCCATGTGAAATCTATCAATAATGTCATTATTCAAACCTATTTTGATACAATTGGCATGACAAGTCGTTTAGAAATGCTAGTAAAAATTTAAGGTTTCAAAATATTTTTTTTGCATTAGAGGCAAAAATGTTACTGCACTGTTAATAAATTTTTTTAACATTTTCATAATTGACGGCTTTTAAAATTCATTTTGCGCTTCAAAATACCTCTACATGTTATGGTCAAAAAAGCACGCAAAGAAGGCTGTGTGCCCAAGACATGTACCTGTAGTGTCGCGCGCTAAAACGTCACATAAAAATCTGTCAATTGCAAATTTCTTTGGCACTGTCATTCAAAAACCAAACCAGAAAAAGTTTTATGTAGCTTAAGGGTAGACCTTGTAAATATTTCTTTATTAAATAAAAGCGGGAAAGCCTCAGCATAATCGGATTAAAAGTCTTCCTCATTCACCATAAATTAAAAACAAATAATTATGAAATATAGATAACTTAAACCATATTGACATGATTAACCAATTTCACATGAAATGATCAACGCTTACTTTACAATCTTGCCATGTAGAAGTTAAATATCATTTTGATTATAATTTTGTAACCCATACTAATCTTTAAAATGTACCCAACGAATGGCAGTTCCAAGGCTTTTGTTCAACCCTATGTAACATTATCATTCATGACGTAAATTACATCACTACCAGCTCAGTGATGAAAAAAGTGTTATCATTTTTAACTTAAGCAATCTATAGTTTAGCCACTGCCTTCTATAATACTAGGCCTAGAAATAAGAATAAAAATGGGGTGGCGGTTACGATTTTGAAATATCCGATAGAGGTCGCTTTTTTGGGTAGGGAAAGTGCGGGAAATTCAAACCTACGCGAAAATTTTAAATAGTAATAGCGAAAATACACTTTAATAATGTCAACATTCAATTTATAGGACAAATAATGAAATAGATTTAGTAAAAAACATTATTTAAACATAAGCTTGGTTCTTCTACAGGTTTTTTAATCCATTAAAAAAAAATACATTTATTGTTTTGAAGCCACCAGAGACTGCTGACCCTTACCAAAAATTAAGTGGTCTAGGAACTTGGTTTTAAATTTGTATTTGGGACAAATACCAACTAAAACCATACATAAAAACAACTTATTACCAACTAAAACCATACTGCCAACTTAATATCCACTTATTACCCCTTTAACTAGTTTATTGAAAAATGCTGACAACTTAAAACCAACTTAATACCAACTAAATACAAACTAAAAGCCAACTTATTTTTTGGTAAGGGGATTGGCCACAGCCGTTTAACCTTTTTTACCCCAAACCAAAAAAACCCAAGAGAGCGACATCTAGCGCGAAAATCATGTCAGTTTGAAAATGTCATTTAAAAAAACGACGTAGCTACCATTTCTAGGCCTAGTATTATAGAAGGCAGTGGTTTAGCTAGCAATCACAGGATTTCGTTTCCATGGTAACCTTTTCAAAAGTGCAAGGATTAAAAGAACCTTGGCATTTTGTATGTTCCGTGTGAAACAAGGTCTCATGGAAATATTTTACAGAGGCATACTTATGAGTAACTATGTTACATATGGTTCAGCCTACCCGAAACATTTATAACCCCACTCCCCCCAAATATTTTTGATTGACATATCGGGTGAAGTTAACTACAGCAACCTCATATTGTTTTATAATTATATCAGGCGGAGACGATAGAGTTTGTCACGTAGATAGCGTGGGTATTTTTTTTAATAATTAAATGATTATTTAATTTTTTATTTTAATTTAAATTTTTTTTAAATTTTGTTGTTTTTTTTCAGGTTTTTTGTTATTTTTTTCGTCGTGTGTTCACCGACACCACGTGTTTTTCAGCTCTAATAATTTCCACGTGGTATTCCGGTAGTTTGTAAAAAAAATACTTTCCACGTGGTACTCCGGTTACATAAATTACAAGTTTTCTAAATTTTGAGAATTATCTAGCTGTGCTGCCTTTTTTGGCCGCAACCGCTTATTTAATTTTTTTAACTAATTTTATTATTTTTCCTTATTTGGGCCTTTCCACGATTTTTTTTTATTATTTTCGTAGTGTGTTTGCCGACACTTACAGTTTCGGTAGCTGTGTTGTTCACTACGAATAATTTCCATGCAATATTGCGCTACGTTCTGGTTGTTATTTGCGTTGTTGATTCGCATAATCTCAACGTGACATTTCTAGCTGTGCTGGCTTTTTTTGGCCGCAACCGCTTATTTTATTTTTTTATTTTCCCTTTATTGGGCTTTTTCACGATTTGTTCTTTTTTCGGCATATTTTTTAAATATTTGAGTTCAGTTTTTCCAACAATTACTATAATTATTCCAGTCGCGTACCCCGCTTTGCCCTTGGCCGTGCGATATACGGGCAAATTTTTCACACCCCTGACAATACTTGGAAGGGTATGCCTAGGTACATGTCCTCTAGGTTGCGTTATAGAAGGCCCATCACTTTTTTTAGTATGGGGCTAGGGCGGCGCCGCGCACCCCCAGCACGACAGCGTAGCGAACGTGCGGCGCCATTAGGCGCCAATACTTATACTATCACGAAAAACTGTTCTTTAGCAAATTTTTCAAACAGCCTGGTGTCGGCGAACACACGACACAAATAATAACCAAAACAAAATTTTAAAATACACAAAGAAGTTCAATTAATTAAATTAATAAATTAAATAAAATAACCATTTGCGGACAAAATAAAAAATACCCACGCTATCTACGTGACAAGGTCTATCACACGACAAAATAATAACAACAAAAAACGTGAAAATTACATAAAAAGTTAAATAATCATTTGCGCCAAAAATAAAAAATACCCACGCTATCTACGTGACAAACTCTATCGTATCCGCCTAAAAAAATATAAAACAAGATGAGGTTGCTTAGTTAACTTTTGCCAAAATATCTAGTAATCATGCAGACAGTAGTGTTGCTGCTTGATACCTAGAAAAATAAAGTTCCAAAATCATGCAAATTAACAAAAAGCCACTATTTCTATTTACATGTATGATTAAAGAATAGTTTAAGAGCTCCATTAGCAATATCTGCTACGTTCGATTTCTGGTATGCTTTTACTCATTTTATGGTATTTAACATTAGATTTTATCAACTCTGACACATTTAATTCATATGTTCTAAATTAAAACCTAAAAATGGTTTAAATTTTCATTGATATTGTTATTTTAAATTTATAAATGTATGGTATATAAATTTATTTCAATTATTTAAAAACCACTATTGTAGAATAAAACGGTTTATTTACAGACACTACGTCCTTTTACGATTAAAATGCAAAAAATAGTAAAATATGTATACATAAAAAAATTATATTGATAAAAAATATATAACTCCCATTTGTTTAGTTATGTAATTTTGGTTCGATTGTTCATTTTGTACTCACCTAACGACGATGAAAGGTTTGTAAATAAAACTTTCATTGTAAAATAGAGCTTTACAAATTATGTTTACTAAACTTTAATTTGAGAATCATAAAAACATAGCTGGAGGAACTATTCTTTGTTCATTTATAAGCAAGATCGATGGAAACAGTATCGAAGCCATTGCCTAAACTAGGCCTACTACAAGCATATATTTTAAAGAAGACAGCTTACAGTCCATGTACAGTACTGCCTGAACAGATTCATAGCGGTACTTGAATTATAAATATTATATATGGTATTGATATAAAAGTTAAAAACAATCACGGAAAAACCACTTTAGTTAGTATCATAACATATCCCTGAAAGTTGAAAACCACATCAGAAGCGCAGTTTCTTTTTTCTGAATCTGGTAATTTCCCAAATGGTTAACTACATTATAAAGAGGTAAATTGCACTGTATTTTTATTATCCTGGTTAAATTCAATGCAATGGTTTTCAACTTGTAGATTTCCAAAACAGAACCCAATTGTTTTCATCCAAGATGAAAGAAAATTGTTATTTCCTCATGGTCATCCAATAACAACCAATACTTGTACCAAAATTAAATGGGAATTTTTCCTCATTGATGATTGTGATTTGCCATTTAAAATTATTCTTTTCATTGCTATTTTTCAACCTATTATTTTCATTGTAGCCAACATGGTCAGGGCAGCCATATTGTTTAGTAGGCCAAATGGCGAAGCCCTTATCTTAGTAAACCTAACTCCCAAGGGTACCACTGGTGACGCCAGTGTGGGGTTAGTATAAAAGGAGAAGTCAGAGAAATTGGGGGCAGAACAGCACCGAGATGGGGGCAGAACAGCACCGAGATGGGGGCAGAACAGCACCGAGATGAGGAGCAGTGATTAGTAGCAGTCGATATGGGAGCTACCAGCCAGCCAGCTTGTTAGATATCGCATTTTCCCCTAGTCAAGGTTGCCTTCTGTTCCCTTGATGGGAATGACTAATGGTTATGGGTCTCTTACAGTAATTATGTAACCTCGTCCTAAGCCCCTGGGCCACGTTACCCTAATGTCTGGATCTGGTAATTTCCCAAATGGTTAACTACACTACAAAGAGGTAAATTTGCGCTGCATTTTTTTATTATCTTGGTTCAATTCAATGCAATGGTTTTCAACTTGTGGATTTCCAAAACAGAATGCAATTGTTTTCGTAAGAGAAAAAAAAAAAGTTTATTCACTGGGGGCATTCAATTATAACAAATATTTGTAACACAATTAAATGGGAATTTTTCCTCATTGATGATTGTGATTTCAAAATTATTATTTCCTTTGTTATTTTTCAACCTATTATTTTATTATATTTTATTACAATAATAATGAAAATATCCCTGAAATATTTAGGTTATGACACTGGTAGACAAATTTTCCATGAAGAGGTCAAAATAAATAGTTCTTAAATGTGTAAGGTGCCTAAAAATTTAATTTTTTAAAATGGTTTTAGCTGGTGTAATGAATTAGGTCATATTTAACCTTTCCCAGTATAAAACGCCAAGGTTCCATCGATTTAATCCAGGTAGTTTGCACCAGACTGGATAGCTCTTTGACAACTGGGTGCATCTGGCGGTGCTTTTTCTGGCTGAAATGTTGGGCCAATTAAAATTTGAAAAACTCAAATGCTTTTCCTTATTCAACAGCGACGTGTACAAGTTTCATATAAATTTAATTATTAACTGCCAGATAGATTGCACCAAAATAATTGCAACCGTCGGGATTTTCACCCTAGCTTCCATCAGCCTAGGCCTAAGCAAATGGTAAGGTTTTTTACCATTGACAGCTTGACATGCCTATATCCTATGAGACCAGAACAGTCTCTGTTTACACATTCTTATTTACCTATTATTATTTAATGTTCCTACTTATTACTTATTGGCATAGGCTTAAATTGAACTGAGCTTAGTTAACTAAACTTTCGCAGTCGACGTTAGTGACGTCATGGACGGCTTGTTTTGGGTAGACGTCACTTAGAGCACGTCTCTCATGACGTCGTTAAATTATCTTTTTTACACCTTTTGGCTGTATGCCCATAGTGGCTGTATATAAAGGGAGGTTAGTTAGGATTTAGGGAGATTGATAGTGATGATGCTGTTGGAGTAGGTTGATTAGGTAGTTAGTAGGAGATATTATTATTTAGTTGCAAATATCAGTGTATTTTGTAATGTTAGGTTCAATTACTATATGTTAGAAAGAGTTAGTGTATTTTTAACTTGTCATAACCTCGCCATTCTTCACTCTTACGGAGGAAGTCAGTAATTATTACTTTATAGTAGTGCTATGCTATGTCGGCTGCACATTGGTATCTACGGGTATGATGTTTTGTGTTCTTTTACTCTTTCATGTTAAACTATCATTGTATTTAATTGAAGAAATGTTACTTGTTGATTATTGTTATTGCTACCACTACCTAAATCACCTCAAATAAATAATGATTGGAACTTCTTTGGTGCTGTCGTAAATTGTTATGCTCTCTCACTCTCACGCACTAACGTGGTTAGGGAACAATCGAACTAGGTTGTAACTGGGGAGAGATATCGGTTACATAATAATTTTCCTAATTACTATTCATTTAAGTTCTATGCGTCCTGATAATTTATTTATTAAAGGCTCTTGATGCCAGCTAGGAGCAGCAAACACAGCAGCCCACACCACACATCTATTTTCTTGTATACAATTTAGATTGCCTTAGCGCCTGCTGCCGTTGGAAGGGGCAAATTGTCTTCCCCTTATTATTATTATTATTATTATTAGTGAAAGGGGTGAAGGGCTAAGGACATGCCCGTTCGCGCACTTCCCTTTCCGTAAAACGTGCAGCATAAAAGCTCATCCAATGAAATTTGTACACAACACTGTGTTAGAGTGTTCAAAAGCTAGCTGTGTTCTCCTTGTGTAGGGTGCTGTGTTTGTTGCTCCTAGATGCTAGGCTCAAGTACATAATTCTTTTCTGATATTGTTTTCATACCAACCTTTAATGGGATACAGAATCATGAAAAATTCAGCTTTTCTATAAAATCGCTACAAGTGCTTTCCCCCTTTGAAGTGTGTGAAAGTTTGGCTGGATTTTTGATGGAAATAAAATTGTCTGTCATACATGTGGTCGGTTTTGAAAAAAATTGGATAGAAATACCTCCAAAAACAATGTCCAGCACACCCAAAGTCCCAAAATAAGTTTTGAATCCAAAGAATAGAAAACATTGTTGGTCCCACAAACTTAGTCAAATAGTCTTTATGAAATGTTTGGGCGATTTTGCAAAACTTGTCTATTATAGATAGCTCGTTCCCTTCCATACATTCCAGTCCTATTTCCAAAGACTAGTGCGGGAAACTAATTAAATTCAAAGGATTCTGTAGACCTTTAACTCTTAATAAACTTTCCCCCAAAAAATAAGAGACCAACTCCCTTTGGTAAATTTAAATAATAATACTGCCAACTAAAGTGGTTTATCAATTTGAATACCAGCTAGAAAAGGCATGATAATTATAATTTTGACGTGGTACAAACATACAAGGTGATCTATTCAGGCATATGCAAAAAAATCTACCCTACGTTTCTTATCTGGCGGAATTTCTGGAAGTTTACGTCTTTTTCGCTTTGCTCCTGTGTTTTCGCCACTTTCCAATGTAAGTGACATCAGCCATGGTGGTTTCAATTTAGAACTCTCACAATCCTAAAATAACAGCCAGAAAAATTACAACCGAGTGGAAAGTACAAAATGTTATTCCCAAAATTTCCTTTCTACTACAAGTAGTCATCCAATTTAAATCATGATGTAGAAAAAAACTATAATAGGAGATTTAATTTAACACATTTATGAAAATGTTATACATTCAACTAGTAATAGACCACTATTGTGCAATAAGTTTATTAAAAACTGCTACTGCCGTTTTTTATAAACTTTTATTGTACAATAGTGGTATTTTACTAGTTGAATGTTACTTTGTATTTTATTATGTACAAGGTTGTCCTTTGACATGTTTAGTTTATGAAAATGCACAAAAATGCCAATTAAGAACAAACTAAATGACAGGTAATTAAATTGAACTAATTTTAATTTATATTTTACATCAACACTGCATGCAAATTATGAATCAATTTGTTAAGAAAAGGTGCGTGAACTGCAAAAACAAACGTAAAAATTTAAATTAATTTTTTATATTTATTAAAAAATTCGCATTTAATTTTTATTTGAAAAGCAATTTTTTAATTTTATATCGAAACTGTACAAGTTCCATCAGGTCCGGACTGGCTCGTTTGGGGGCCCTCGGCTAAAGATTGAAGAGGGGAACCCTTACCGGGCAGTGTGGGGGTATGGAATAAAAAACTAAACTATTTATACTACAAAAATTAACGTTTGAAGTGTACGAGATTATATGTGCACATGAATTTGAAACGTCAAACGCTTCTAAAGAAAAAGGACCTATATGAAAAATTGATTATAAGTATTTTGGGGCCCCCTTGAGCCGGGGACCCTCGGCGATCGCCGACCAGCCCAGTCCGGGCCTGAGCTCCATTTAAGAATGTTTTTAATCAGCTCTTTTATTTGATATTTATGCACAGGTTAAATTAGGTTTAAGTCCACTAATTAGAGTACAAGTTGTCTAACTATAATACTCCACAATGGCTCTCTGACGATGTTATCATTTGGTTATTTTAAATTTTAGCTTCCTTTACAACTGTCCAAAGAATCAGAGATTCGTAATACAGGTGGCAATGATAAAGCTGCCACTTGCTTTAAGATCTAGTGTCATTTATACATTTCAATTAAAAAATTCATAATTATTAGGCATGTGCGAGTACGCAATTTTGTTCGAGTACTCGGCTCGAAGCTTGAAAATCATTTTTTGAAAAGCTCGAAAATGGTTCGAGCCTCAAATCGAGGCCTAGGCTTAAATTTCGAGTACTCTAAACTATTATTCTTACCAAGGCACTACTCGCGAGCTTGTAAAAATGGCGGGAAAAGCTACAAAAAAAATTCTATAGTCCCGCCTTAAGATTTCTTATTGGGTGAGGTACAAGTCCTAGTTGTTTCTGAATTTTAAATGTAGAAAACAAAACTAAAACCATAAGTTACATTACATATAGTGCCCTAGCTGCTTATTGTTAGTTTTTTTGGCGGTTCATCAGTCCACTATTTTATTATTGTAATCCCTTGTATGGCCAGTTATTAATTTAGACTTCTCAAATACGGCTTCAAATAAACGTAAAAGCTCTGGCAGTAATTGATAAATATAGTATATTTTTGAAAAATGTTTTACTTAATAAACCCAATTACTCAGAGCGTTTTTAAGCTAAATCTATCACTGAGTACTTGAAACCCCCTTTATAAAGCTAGGTCTTAGTAATTATTCAAGTACTCGAAACCCTCTTTTTAAGCTAAGCCTAATTCTTCGAATACTCGAAACCACATTTTAAGCTATGCCTAAAAGCTCCATAGCTCGGTAAGATTTTAAAGCTCGGCTCAATACTCGAAAAGTGAAATTTTTAATACTTGAAGCTCGACTCGAAACCCAAAAATCAAGGCTCTTTAGCTTTGACTACTCTATTGAAAGTTTAGTGGCTGAAATTTATAAGATATCAATACTGCAAATGCAGTGGTGGATTAAGCCGATTAGACGCTCTAGGCGATAAAATTTCGAGGCACTTTTGGTTTAGCGTTTACATTAATAATTCGTGAATTATATTAAATATTGCATCTTTTACTTTTTCTGCTGTGGAAGTTTTCAACTAGGAACTTATCAAGCTTGGGGGCCGCCAGTCTCTTAATCCGCCACTGGCAAATGTTCATTAGTAGTGTATGAAGTTTAAAAACATTCACGCATAATATCTTAGAAAATGCCTAGTAGATGATATAGCCCCGGGCGGTTACTTTTTTCTGGTTTACATTATAAAAGCTACTAATAAATGGATATTTTCCTTACCTCTAGAGGCCTAGATATGTCTGTACACTTTTCTTTTGAGCTTTCCTGCTGACTAGTATTTTCCACCGTGTTCGCGTCTGTTTCTGTTAAAAGGTTTCTCTCATTTTCATCTTTTTCATCTTCCATTGGACTGTCAAGATCGACAGCTAGCCTGAATAATTAAAAGTTAAGCAGTATATGGCACTTGCAAGGTAGCAATTCACATAAAACAAATCAATTGTAACTCACCATTAAATGGAAATTAAAATCAATAACTTGAAAATCATAAAAGTGCAAAAAAGTTTCAACTAAGCAACTGCTTAGAAACTAAATGTGAAAATTTCAAATAGAACCAAATTATAGAATTATAAAATAAAAAAAAGTCACTTTGATATTGAACGTTGCATTAAAAACACTTTTACCACCTATATTATTATATATGTGAAATATCTGTAATCAAGATTTCAATTATTTCAGTGTATGTCTTTAACTAGTGAGGAGCGCACAACTAGAGGCTTCGTCTAAGGTCCAAATTCCGATTGCAAAAGGTATCAAAAATGATCACAACTGTCTATCAGCAAAGAGCTTATCACCATTTTTGTGTACTACATAGAAGTCATGCTACATTCTCCATACTTTCTAAAAATTAACTGTGAGGGATTTTTCTTTACCAAAGTATTTTGAATTATAGCACAGAATTCACCTATCAACTACCAATATCAAATCTGTGACACACTTTAAAGGAACTTCTAAATTGAAGACATTCCATCCTATATTATTGAATCATTTATAATGAGTGGTCAGAAATTGGGTCAAAAACAAATAACCATACCTCCAGAGAAACTGGAAGTGGGTCTAGGGCTGTTATCTCATCCTCTCATCATTGAATATTGCTAAAATTAAATCTTCCTCATTGTCAACCCCTCTCTAACCCGTTAGTTATTCCTTAAGGGTCACCTGATAGTATTAACGAAGGCAAGTACATAAAGTTTCATTTGAAAATACCTATAATAATAATAATGAGTGAATAATTTTATATATTATTCACTTTCAAGATCTCCTGTCTAAGTGTAAGCCTAGTAAACCTTGGTCAATCAAACACCGGCTGCTATATTTACGGCACCAAATATGTATTAATTTTATTTAACAATATAAAAATTACCACCAAAAAACAAATAAAATAATAAACGTTACCTGTAACAATCTGATGGAGCTTTTATGTACTGCGGCATATTTTCAAACACTGCACGAAATTCTTCAAACTGGGGATCGGCCATTTTCAGTTTTTGATGACATGGAGTAATAATTACACCAAGGCGTGGAATCATTGGAATGAAGTTGATAGTTAAAAACTTGGAAATTTCTTTCTCGGTAATATGGCAACGATGGAAAACGTGGGTAGCCTAAAATTTACTAACCTTGGGTAGTCCTAGGAGCATTATGTTACATATGCTAGGAGGATTCAAGCTAGTTTTTCTGTTCGGCTATTTAGTTTTATATTTCAAAGAAAACAAGTACAATGGACGCTTCAATAAAAGATACTCGGTTTTTACTCCCCTCTCCAAATTCATCTGGGAAGGAACTATTTCCGGTCGGTCGGTTACGGGTAGAATGGCTAGCCAAAAAGGCATATATAAGCCTAAAGGAGACGCGTTTAGGCCCTCATGAGAATTTTGCGTCAGATAAGAAATACGTTGGCTCACGTGTATAAGGAACATACTAATGTTAATTTTCGATAATATATTTTAAGGTTAAATATATAATGTTACTAAAACTAAGTATAAGAAGATACTATTATTATTATTATCATCCTCTTATGATATAAATAATTAAAATTATACGGAATATTTTTATATTACCGGGCAATTTTAAGGCTTCTCATGGAGGCAGAGTTAATTCATTTCGTATAAAATTATCTTTCGGAAAAATATGAAAACTAATTCCTTTAGAACTAAACGTATTACTTTTGCAGTACGGTATGCAACAAGTGTTTCCTTTTAACCAGGTAACTTTTTTTGGCATGTTAAAGCAAGTGTCGGCTCCTATTTTAAGGTTAGTATCATTGGCGAGCGAAAGATGTCACTAACGTAGAGTTTAGTGGAAATTGAAACAAGTTGAGCAAGCAAATTATTCCCTCAAAAGTAGGTGCCTCGACGTACCTCTTCCTTTAATTGGCTTTGCGTAATCACGTGCGCAGTTAACTTAGCTTGGATTGGCTTTTCCACAACCACGTGTTTCAATCACGTAATCTTCGACTTTCAAATAAATGACAATAAGTTTTTGAAAGTCGATAATAGATGGAAGCACCTTCCCGGCGATCTAAGCAATCATAGCCATCTTCGTTACATAGACCCAATCAAAAATACAGAGGGCAACGATAGAGCCGGCACTTGCTTTAAGGCTTAGAAAAAAACCGATGTTATGTTCTAGAAAAGTTTCCAGCTTCTAGTATTTCAACAAGCACTGTATAAATAGTAACAATGAGTCCTGGCTGTCGGAAATATTACTTCTTGGCGATTTCTGGGAAGATGTTTTATTTAAGCGCCTATTATTTTAACAAAATAATACAAATATTTATTGTGTATAATTTTAACGTAGTCAAGTTAGCCTAGTTTTTATTAGTCGTTAACTGGGCTTCATTAATTAATAGCAACTGAAAGTTTCGCTCGGCCGTCGCCAGGTAGCGTATTCAAACCTTCGCTGAGGGAGTGAGGAGGTTCTCTTTTCGAGAAGGGGAAGATGACATCCGGCCACTAAGGTGGGGGAAAACGGGGAACTTGCCTCCCGTGTTAGAGGAATAGGACGCTGATAATTTCGGTTTATGTATTTCTGATTATAGCTTACTCACATTATAAATAATAGCTTACTCACATTATACATAATAGCTTACTAACATTATACATAATAGCTTACTCACATTATACATAATAGCTTACTCACATTATACATAATAGCTTACTCACATTATACATAATAGCTTACTAACATTATACATAATAGCTTACTCACATTATACATAATAGCTTACTGACATTATACATAATAGCTTATTCACATTATACATAATAGCTTACTCACATTATACATAATAGCTTACTCACATTATACATAATAGCTTACTCACATTATACATAATAGCTTACTCACATTATAAATAATAGCTTACTGACATTATAAATAATAGCTTACTCACATTATAAATAATAGCTTACTCACATTATAAATAATAGCTTACTCACATTATAAATAATAGCTTACTCACATAATAAATAATAGCTTACTCACATTATAAATAATAGCTTACTCACATAATAAATAATAGCTTACTCACATAATAAATAATAGCTTACTCACATTATAAATAATAGCTTACTCACATTATAAATAATAGCTTACTCACATTATAAATAATAGCTTACTCACATTATAAATAATAGCTTACTCACATTATAAATAATAGCTTACTCACTTATAAATAATAGCTTACTCACATTATAAATAATAGCTTACTCACATTATAAATAATAGCTTACTCACATTATAAATAATAGCTTACTCACATTATAAATAATAGTTTACTCACATAATAAATAATAACTTACAAAACTTCTAATTAAGATCTTAGACATTCTTACAAACCTTATTAAAATTTAATACGTTAAATATATTAAATGATTTTGGATACGGTCGCTTAGGCGAAGGGTCTTCCTTGGTGGGTCCTTTACCATCCACAAAATGTAAATTACAAACGTGGTGGTGTGGTTCTAAAGTTTCAACAGTAATGCTTTGACGGTTAATCGACTCGATCCATTTTTAGGTTATGTGTATCTTTTTCCCATTCAGGTTTAGGTATGGGATAAAAAAACTATATCCTTATGGCACCGAGAGTCACTACGACAATTATCATAGCAACGGTATCTTCACATTACTAAAATTATTGAACTAGTAAAAACAACATTAGATTCTATGAATATACACACTAACTAACTAATTTCCTAAAGTAAAGTTATGGAGAGGAGTATTCGTCCTATTTTTTTTTATAGACACAAATCGGTGTCGACCGAAGGCCCTAGACACCAGCACACAATAACTGATTAATCAGGGTGAGATAAGTGTAACTCCCGGCGTATTCGTCGCCAATAAATCAAGCAACGGAATTTTTATATTCGAAAACTAGCAGACGAATTTTTTTAAAACATGTAGAAAAAGGTCGCTAATCTTTTATGTCCGCGATTCTGGCTCGCGCTGCGTTGCCGTAGAGAGAGGGGGAGAGAGGAGCCCGTAGTGGAGGAATACCCAGTGTTTCCACTTTGCGGCGAAAAAGGGCGTTTTCGGCGAAAACTGTCTCGGTGGGCACCATAAATTTTAAAACCGGCGAAAAAGCGGCGAAAACCATTGAAAACGGCGCAAATTGCGGCGAAAATATTTTTCGATATTTTCAGTCACAAAAACTAAAAAATCGTCGTCTCTGTAGTCCCTCTACTCTGCCCCCTATGTCCGCCCATTCAATTTTTATATATACCAATAAAAAATGTATAACATTTGAAGAAATAATTTTTTTTTATAAAAAAATATTGCCCAAATATAAGATTGGAAATAAAGAGAAGTAAAATATGAAGTGACACTCACTAAAAAAATTAAGGTAAATCTAATGGGGGGAAATTGCGGTGAAAACGGCGGCGAAAATCGCCTATAGAACCGGTTTCCTCTTCCATAAAAACTTGTTGACGTTAAAGATAATAATTAATGTAGGGAGCTGTTGGCTCCCGTGGCAGGAAGGGCTTGCCACCACCCTCCCACGCATCGTAACCCGGCCACCTGAATTAATGGCTACAAAAGTCGCTTGAGGACTTAAGCCTAAGGTGGTGCCTTGGGTAATAGCTAAGACCATTTACACCTGGACTGCAATGAAGATAGGCGTTGTTGTTAGGCTAGTGTCGCCGCTACCCCAACGCCACCATCGTTATTTAGAGGCAACTATCGTCCACAAGGGAATTCGGGCTGAAAAAACGCGTTCACTTCGCGCTCCTTTCGTTCATAGCGTTGCGCTCGCCTCTCCCGACATTTTACTCGGTCGCCCCGCGAGTCGTGACCAATTTTAGCCCGTTATTTACGGCGTCAAGGCTTAAGTGGAAACCACATGGCAAAGTTTATTGAAATTTCACCCAAAACGTTTTGGGAACTTGTTGAAGGTATGTATAATTATGAATTATTAATGCGACAAGCACACGTAAAATCGTTTAGGCTGGTTGTTCGAGTATCGACTCTTCAAATCTTTCATTGTAAGGTCTAACCTACCACAAGCCTTGACCCACTTATCACAATTGGCACGTTCAAGTTTTACACTGGGAATCTTAGTTAACTTAATATTGTCTTGAATATACCGCTTATCGTTTTTGCATGCACCATAAGAGCACCGAATAGCCGGCATTATTGTTGCCTAGGGCCCTAGGCTTAACCACTTAACGGCGGCAACGGCCGAGAAGTTGCAGACCACCGAAAATTTATTTAGACCCCCGCTAGAAATGAAGAGGAACCCCGAGTCCGAGAAAAACAGCGGAAGAGAGCGCGAACCGTTCGCCTCTTAAAGAAGGGTGATAATAAAAGGGGGGGGGGGGTTGCTGCATGTTTGTGGATTACTTTCGCGGATTTTCTCCACTTGGTGGTGTTTTGTAGCGGACACTCGGAAATCGGAGTTATAACGTTGGCATTGTAGTCCAGGTGTAAATGGTCTTAGGTATTAGCCTAGCTGTTTATTATTGTTTATTATAAATTAGAGAAGTTTTTCTGGGAATGTACAAGCCACAATCATCGTCTGGAGAGGATCTATTTTTGTGCATTAAAGATATGTTATTGAGACTTGGATTAGGCATAGATAAATGGAGAGGCCATTGTTTTGATGGAGCAGCAAATATGTCTGGCCGAGTGAAAGGTGTTCAAAATCGAATTACGGAAGAACAACTGAAATATCTCTATGTGCACTGCAACAATCATTATCTGGATTTGGCACTGCAGTGTTCTTTAATTTGTGACGCTATGAGCCTTGTAAAAGACGTTTCAAATATATAATACTATACTCAGCGGAGTATTATATTTATTTATCTAAAATAAAAACAAAAAAACACGAAAAGTCCACTTTCCCGCCAGCAGCCAAGCCTTTCATTTCCAGCCAATTTTCTGGAAAAAAAGCCCAATAGGCGCTTAAATAAATCCTCCTCCCAGGAAATCGCCAAGAGGTCATATTACCGAGAGCTAGGACCCGGAAGGTATTTTTAATATAGTGCTTGTAGAAATAATGGAAGTGTTTTTGCCAATCCTTAATATTTCCATTATTTTAACAAGCACTATATAAACAGTGACTTGCAGGTCCTGGCTCACCTAAATATTACTTCTTGGCGCTTTCATGAGAGGATAATTTATTGAAGCGTCTATTGGCTGCTTTCCAGCCCAATGTGGCATCCCTGCCTTGGCCATGGGGAAGGAGATTTTCGTCTACATTTTCTATCCTCAAAACAAAAATAAATGTATACGTTTCACATATTCTGGTATTTCAAAGTACATTGTAGAATAGCTATTATACCAAGTTCTCACCTGCAGTGTCACAAGCTGAAAGTGCTAACCACTCTGCACAACAATTAGGTTATTTTAAGAGCCAATAGATGGCGGTGCGATAATTGAAACTTGCTTATTGGCAAATATAATCTAAAAATCGAACGCGGATGTGGTTTCAAATTACTTTCAAAGAAATGTAATAAGATTTCTTGTTACGTACAAGGTGTTGGCAATGTTGTAGTTGCTCAAAAGATAAGAATGTATAAGTGCCGCATGTAAACTTTATTAACAACGAAAGCGTTAATACATTTCCACTTCGAAATTTACAAAGTGTGAACTGTGAACTTTGGCACAACAATAAATCTATATGTCAAACTACTTGACTTTTGTCCCGCTACTAACGATGGCAAACTTTCGTATTCAGACTTTGCAATTAGTTGGGGATACTGAAATTGATAGACACTTTGTCTTTCAAAAGTGGAGTAGTTTGAATCTATTTGTAACACAAATACATTTAAAACATAATATATTTAACGGTATTTAGCGACTTTCTCAAATAATTTTACATTACCATGTATTTTACATTACTTTAAATGCATATAATATATATATATAAAAAAAAAATCGGTCTGACTTGCTATTGATAGACAACGGAATAGCTATCTATGCATATATAATTAATTATTTTACAGATAATGAGACAAGGCTCGATCACAATGATTTCAATCTTTTTATAGCGTTCTCTAGTTTCATCGTTTCGGTCTTGACGGACTCTGCGAGACTGGTCAGCTTGTCCACAGTGTCCAGTACCGTGACGCTCTGGGTGAAAGGATCATACCTCACTTCGTAAGGTCGATAAATCTTGCGGTTAACGAAGCTCCTAAAATTTAAATCGTGTCAAAGTACAAATAAATAGCTTAGAACCTTTTTTTGTAAAGAAATACCAAGGATGTATTTATACTTAGGGATAATAACTATATTGTTATGATTCGCGGGCACCATGGCCTAGTTCCCCCTAGTGGGATAACGGAAAATGTTTCTATCTCGTTTTACAACATGAGTTTTATGGAACCTATAAGATACTGGGTCGGTCTGATTTGTTTTACGGGAGCATCTTTCTGTTGGATAGAGAGGTGGTTTAGGATAAATTCTAAAAATCCCAAAGTATAAATAAATTCGCGTCTGAAACGAGTCTAGGTGGCGTAACGGTGCTAGCTTCTCCGAGGTTGATCTATTTAACCCATTTATTTGTATTTCTTCATGGAGTTGTTATGGCATACTTATTATGTTACATTTTGGATTCTGGATTTGCATTGGTTATATTCGATCAAATCCCAAGCAAAACGTTTTAACAAAAGTAATCTATCTCTTACCAAAAGTGACATAATTACCAAAAGTGTGTCAATCGGACCTATTTCTTAATGAATGTTACTGGCGAAATACAAGTTGGGAGGGGAGAAGGGAAAGTATGCCTTGGGGAGGGAAGGAAGTTAAAACCAACAATTAACGCCTCCTAGTGAGGAACGGAGGAACTAAGTAGCACTGGTCAAAGTTAGTGTATTTTTTGATTTTTCGTCGTTCTGTGGAGATGATTTCGCCATCTACCTACGATATAATACCATAGACTAAAAAATATCCAGAAAGGCGACAATAAATAGTCTTTTATGTCGAGCATTCATTAAACCTTTAGCATACGAAAGTACAGGGATTGTCACACTTTTGGTAATTATGTCACTTTTGCTCTTACGAGATAATTATTTATCTACGACGTAAAAATGTAAGGCCGATTTTCCACCGAAACCGCGGATGCGTGAGCATACAAAGACACATGTTTAAAACAAATAACACTAATAGCATTGGGAATTAAAACTTCCCTTTATATATATTACTTATTTCTGGTTTTACTACCCAAGATTTAGAGGCAAGTTGAAAAGAATAATAGTACCTGAATTTTTCCTTGGCATCTTCGAAGCTTTCCGCTACAAAATAGACATCTTGATAATCTTGATCTTGATATTGTTGGACCGCGGTTTTTTCTGGGTCAAAAGGTAAAAGTTGTGGTTTTCCGGAGATACCATGCTGAATAAAGAAATCCATTATGAAGTAAATGATAGAACCATAAAGGAATAATATTATTCCATAAGTATGACCCCATTCTTCACATACAAAATTTTACTGAGAGCTATTCACAACGCCGACTATAACGGGCCACCACCCGCTAGAGAATGACGTCACCTCGTGAATAGCACTCACGAGGAGACTACCCGAGGTGATAATCACCGATTTTGTTGAAACTAGGTGGGTATGTAGACCTTATGGTAACATGAAATTTCACCAAGGGAAAAGTTGCAATGGGCATTATTTTTGCCATGGCAAGCGAAAATGTTTTTGACAACACAGTCTGTATATTGTCCCATTGAAAATAACAATTGATCAATTTTTACATATTTTGATCAAATTGACCAAAATTCATCAAAATATCATAAAATTCATTTCATTTGTCAATTTTTATCTATTTTTTTTGGTTTTGAAATTTAAATTTTTTTAAATTGTTTTTAGAAGTGCTCAGATTCCCATGTTATTTTCAATGAGAAAATATACATACTTCTTTGTCAAAAACATTTTCGGTTGCCAGGGCACAACTAATGCCCGTTGCAATTTTTCACTTGGTGAAATTTCATGTTACCATAAGGTTTACATACCCACCTAGTTTCAATAAAATCGGTGATTATCACCTCGGGTAGTCTCCTTGTCAGTAAAATATTTCCTAAAGTGGCACACTATATGGATTATTATTAATAGACCTATGATAGTATGATATCTAAATTTTACATACCAATAGTTCACCAAATGAGGACAAGAGTCCAGCCCCGTAAGCCTTAATTTTTCCTTCTTGTTTGCAGAAACCAAATTCAACGGTAAACCAGTAAAGCTTCAAGAAAAACACGTTAGAATTCAAATATATTAGAATTGTACCAACGAGCTTACTGTGGCTAGTTTTTCAATGTCTTCATCCGATGCGCCGAGGGACGCCATTCCGATCTCTTGGGAAAACTGGGCGAAGCCTGGGTCGGCCAACATCGGTATGTGTCCCAACAACTCATGGATGCAGTCACTGTTTGAAAGAAAAACACTGGATTGTAATGACTTTCTGTCTCCCATGGCTCGAACGGTCATAATAATAATTAGCTACGCTAATACCCTAGCCACCGCCCAAGTCATCTAGCGACATTCAAAGCCTTTAAATCATTTGTTCGGGTTACAAGGCGCAGGAGGGTGGTGGTAAGCCCTTCATGCCACGCGAGCCAACAGCTTCCTACACTTACTATTAAAGTTAACATCTATTTTTTTTTGGAAAGGGGAAACCAAAATTATCGATGCAAACTCCCTTTAACCTTGAGGGGAGAGAACTTGCAAAAGCAACGCGGAAGGAGTAATTCCAGAACTTCCAGTGCCTCAAGCTGGAATCTAACGCGCCTCCTTTTGCTTCTAGGCGAAAGTGCTAACCACTCTGACAAATCCCGGATTGTAAATAAATCCAGCTTAAAGCAAGGGGCGGCTCTAGTGTAGTACCTGGATGGTACGATAGATGCCGCTTTCGACAGTTCCTTCGAAATAGTGTAGTAGTTCCGATCAAGAGCCGAACGTATTTCAAAGCAATTTAAGTGGCAGCTCTATCATTGCCACCTGTATTATGAATTCCCCTGTTATTAGAGTTGGCTTTGTTCAATCAGATTCTTCGAAAAACGCGACTGGAGAGCCTGGTGCCAAATGGTAACGTCGTCAGAGAGCCATTGTCGAGAATTATAGTTCGACAACTCATACTCTAATTAGTGGACTTAAACCTAAATTATATATCCTGTGTAAAAATATTATTTATAATTGCTGTCATTTATCTTATTGACCAATTTACAAACGATCCAATCAACGCGAGGGGTACCTTTAAGTATCGCCTTTTTGATTTTGAAGCTAGCGACATTTATTGAAAAAAGAGCTACTACACGTCGAGCCGCCACTTGCTTTAAATGAACTTCAACCCTCCCAGCTCTCCCTTGAAAGTCCACAATCTACTAATATCCAGAGCGCGAGCCCAAAGAAGTAACTCTTTTATACCGGTATTTATCGATATTTCATTTCGGAATCACCTGATAACTGCTTTATATTTGCAAAAGGCCATCGATTCTCAAATCCTAAGGTTCGTATTTCCCAAATTTAACACGTTCACCATCTGGTGACCAAAGCTTAGTGTTAAATTTTAATCTTTAATTATAATACGCATCTTTTCGTTTAATTAAAATCAGTGGCGGATTCATATGGGTGTGCCCCCCATTGACGCGGGCGTCCAGCATCAAGCGCGGTTCAAGGCAAGGGGAGGGCGCCACCATGTGACTTGATGATTTGTTACTACACCCATAGCTCAAGATGTCTTTTAGCGCCCGCCCCCTTGAGTTTTTTCTGTATCCGCCACTGAATAAAATAAGTTGAAATATGAAAAGGTTCACAACTACTTTATGTTTAGCAACAGAGATTGTAGTTGATTAACTATTTTTGAAAGAGTTACGTATACTATTATCCGTGGTTAAACTTATAAACTGCCGGAGCTTCTCGTAGGGTGATACAATGAAAATATTTTGCGCTACGGTTACGATTACGATAGGGGGCGATACTTTACGGGATCTCTTTGGTGTAAGGGGTTTCCTTGGGAACTGGCATTCAAATCGATTTAAACCGGAATCCATACCTCTACTTGGAATGCTTATCGTGGCAGATTTTCGTCTCGATGTGGCTGACGGTTTTTTTGACGTCACTATGTTAACTTAAGATACAACAACGTGAGAGGAGAGCGCGGGCAAAGGCGTTTTTTTTTTATCTCGTAGGCGGGGCCAAAGCCGTCAGAGTGATCTTACCATACGCGATACGGCAGGATAAGCATTCCAAGTAGAGGTATGGATTCGTGACTTAAACTATAGTTTGAAGCTCTAGTATGATACTACGATTGTGACTTACGGCTCGGGAGAGTGATGCGGAGACGACGAGTGGCGGACGTACTGCGTGCATTGAAACGTCCTGAATGCCAAACTGGCCAAGAAATCCCTCGCAGTTAGCAATCCAGCCGCTGGTCTTAAGCAAAAACCAGTTCGTTCTGATAGAAATTAAAATTATTATTTGAAAGTGTTCGCAATGGAAGGTTGATAAGCGTGTTTTCACTCTTACTTTTTAAAAACATCGAGACGTCCTCCAATTGTGGAATGTTATCTTCTCTGTAGCCACATTCCTTCTCTAATATCTGGAAAGTGCTCACGTGCTCTTTGCAAGCGTGGAGCGGGTACAAATCTATGATATGTTGGTAAACCACACCCCTGAAAGAAATCAAAAATGGTTAGTCTCCTTTAAATTATGCTGCAACTGAGATATTAGTTTCGTGGTTAATTACTTTCGGAAAATTGATTTAAATTTAAATTGAGTAATATGGGTTTTTGAAAATAGGTGGTAGCCTAAGTAACATAATAACCATAAGTATATCAATTAGGAAAAATTGACGCCGAACTGATTTTCAGAGCTATTGCGAAAACAAGGTTTAGTTCTCAGCACAGAGACCACTTAGGTCTAAATATGCCCAAGGTGAAAAATACTACTAGCAAGGATGATAATATACTACTCTTCTCAGGTGCAAGTCCTAGTCGGTGCTCGGGCCTGCTGGCCGAGAGTGTCAGTGTCGAACAAAAGGTTCGGTCACACAATTAGGATACTTATTGTTAAGCCTATTATAGCACAAGTAGCTATAATTATTTTCTATTTATACTACCATTTACTTACCATGTTTTGATTTCTTCTGGATTGTACTTGATAGTTGGAATTGGCATACCACTGTAAAACGGAAAATATTATTTAACCACTGGGATTACGAGAAGTCAATACGCTTAATCCGTATTAAATATGTGGTTAATCTTACCGAAATCTGATTAGAGCATTTAAATAATAGAACTAGGTATTAAAATACTATTTGGAAATAGAATTGTACTGTAGATACTTACTGTTTGTAATCAAATGCGATCAAAGCAATGTCTTTTCTGCGTTGACGGTAAGCGACGTCGGAGTAGCCCTTCAAAATAATGACAGATTAAGTTGATGATATTAATATTATGCTTTTTACCATAAGTCTGTAGTAAACTTCCATAAGTGTGTCTGCTAGTCAAAATAATTAGTGATAGCTATATGTGCTGGGACGCGCAATTGACGTAATAGTAACGGTAATAGTAAGTGTAGGGAGCTGTTGGCTCGCGTGGCATGAAGGGCTTGCCACCACCCTCCTACGCGTTGTAACCCGGCCACCTGTTTAATGGCATTAAAAGACGCTCGGTGACTTGTTCCTAAGGTGGTGCCAAGGGTATTAGCCTAGATGATGATGATGATGATGATTATTATTATTATTCCCAAAATATATGTTTAGAGAAAATGAAAACTTTAAAGTATCACGATGGGTAAAGATTCAGTTATAAGTCCACCAACAATGTGGTCGTTCAAGAAATTAGCTCTCAGTAAAAATGTAATACACGTGTGGAAGATATGGAACTGACACACTTATGTGAAACATAATTATAAACTTATGTTATGACTGAAGATGTGATTCTTACAGGGTGATCAGAATCAAGGTCCGGTTCGAACTTGGTCAGAATGTGCGTGCAGAAATCCAAATCACTGATGTGACGTGGAAACCAAGGTTCTACAAAGAGTATGAACACGAACATTGAGATTGTATAAGACTGTAGCGTACATTCAATTTTCAAAAGCTCACCTTTGATGCTCAGTCGTTCTTCGTTGAGAATATTGATCTCGGCCAAACTGTTTTGACGCAAGGCTCTCATCAGGTTCAGCAAACTCGTCCTGGTGATCTGCAGCTTGACAAAGACGTCGAACTGAAAATCTCGACGCTCGGTTTGGCGAGTTTCCAAATGCAATATTCCCCCTTTGCAGGCCTAACGAGGAAATCAAAATTTTATAGAACAATTTACAAATTGCTTAAAGGGAAATAAACATTTCTTCAATCGCAAAGCCGTAGGCAACCAATTAGATACCGGGTTGATTTGGTTTTTTAAGGGAGAAGGAGCTAACTGTTGAAGCAGTAGGTGGATTGGGTTCAACCCTAGTAACCGTTAGTTGAATTGTCCACATTAAACACCAATACGTTTTTAAACTGTTGGCGCCATCTGTTATTTAAAATTCGGTCTCTAATGGCTTAATCCCTTCGTCTAGGGAACTACTTGCTATTAAAAGGGGTACAAGCTTTTCTACCACTAGATTGCCGCTAGGTGCGCAAGTGGCATCGTGTGTTAGCAGATGATTTTGCAATTTAGTTCATATGCCTTTTAAGGGAACAATGTATTACCTCAATCAATTTGAGAATCCTGGGTAATGTGTTGATGTTATCTCCAAGTCCAAGAATAATGTTAACGGGCACTGGTCCAGCTTCTTCGTTTTTAGCAATTTCGTTCACGAGAAAAACCTGACAAGACACAAAGAAATTTTAAAACGCTATAATCTTGATTACGATTACTGTGATAAGGAATTTATGAATTTTGTAATTGCACTACTATAGCTAGCTTCAATATCGCACAGCCATCTATCGCTATTACTTTTGAAGGTAAGGATGACTTAATACTTAATACATAATAACTTTGATGATATCTGGTAACACCTCCATACCATAATTGTTTTAGTTGAGCCTAACTGGACATGCAAACAGACGACATTGAAATGTTGTAAACAATTCTAAGCGTTTAGGATTTTGAATTTCATAAACCGGGGATTAAATTTTGTTAAATCAGGGTTATTCAACTTTATTAGCCCTGATTATGGATGGCGCCCATAAGTAAGACCTACTTTTCCCAAATTTCCATTATTTTTCTAGGTTAATTACATAGAGTAACGATAGCCATCATTTGATTAATAAATATTTAATGAAAACATTTATTAATTAAATTATATTAAATTACATTTATTTAAGTTATAAATGTAAATAAGTTAAATTTAATTATTTTAATAATTAATCGACCCACCATTGTTTACTTATTTTTATAAGCTTCTATTTATCTGCAACAGAGGGCGTTGTCGACAAATAGAAAATCCCTTTTCACACATTCGGGGGATAGTAAGTATGACGAGGGTTGTAGAGAGATGGTTTGATCACTTAGATTTTTTATTTTGCGAAATATTTTTCTACCGCGGATGGCGCTGTAGTGACGCTAAGTAGCCCCTACCGATATTTTGTGGGCTTTACCTCATTACATTGGAGTACCTACGGAAAGGGAACACTACCAAGTTTTCGTGTCGATTGATCTCGGTTCTTTATGATCTCTAAATTAGTTAATTTTCGCTTTGTTATAAATTCATTAACAATTTAATTTTGAAAATTGCGAACAATCTAAGCAAACCTAAGCTAGTTAAGAGCCAAAAGGCAAAACTACGGTCAGTGTTATTCCTTTATTAATTCTAGTACAAAATTTGTATTTCAGTTCAAATAAATATCTGAGAAACTGAAATTTAATGTTCGCTAATTATAAATATTAAAAAAATAAATTTCCTTAAAATTCAAACGTGTAAAAACGAAACCGAAATTAAAATGATCCCAGTTAGATTGTAATATTTAAATTTCCCGTTATCTCCTGTAAATCAGGCTGCACCTCAGCACTTCTATGCATCTAAGTATCTGAAGGGGCTACACAGTGTCGGGCGCGCCATCTTTTTGCCACTTTTTCTTTAGCCAAACTCTCCTATGGTAGAATTGCTCAGTGATCGAACCATCTCTCTACAACCCTGGTATGACGAATGATGCGACTTGTGTTTCTATCGGGATAGCGTCGTAATCTAACCTTCTATAGGTTGAATAACCCTGGTTAAACCTTTAGGTAAATTTACATACAAGCCCCCACCAACCCATGCAGCATTCCAAAACTTGAGCTTGGTATAAAAAGGGGTTTTTGTAATTGCGAATTTTAGGTTTTGGGGGTATTTTCAACACATGCATACATAATATATCTGGATAGTTTTATATAATTACCGGTATCTTCGGTGTCATTTAATTATAAATACAGAAGCATTAGAGAGCTATATTGAGCATCTGTAGCGAGTTTGTAAGTGTGTAATCTAGATTGAAACGAATTACCTCTTCCTCGGATAGCTTTTCCTCTTCGGAATGAGCCATTTGCTCCATGAGCCAAGTGTCCTTGGCTTCTTTAAGCTTGACCGTCTCGAATTTGGCATCGTCCACCAGCGATCGGCGACGGGACGGATAGCCATGCTGAAATTTAAGAGATTATAATTAATTGTTTAAATCACCATAACAAAAATATAAGTTTAATAATTAATTGTTTAAATAATCATAACAAAAATATAAGTTCAATAATTAATTGTTTAAATAATCATAAAAAAATATAAGTTCAATAATTAATTGTTTAAATAATCATAACAAAACTATAAGTTCAATAATTAATTGTTTAAATAATCATAAAAATATAAGTTCAATAATTAATTGTTTAAATAATCATAACAAAAATATAAGTTCAATAATTAATTGTTTAAATAATCATAACAAAAATATAAGTTCAATAAATAAATAAGTGTTTACATCATCAATAATGATAACATTAATAAATACATTAATGATAACGTTAATAAATACATTAATGATAACGTTAATAAATACATTAATGATAACGTTAATAAATACATTAATGATAACGTTAATAAATACATTAATGATGACGTTAATAAATTTATTAACTATAACACTAATATATTAATTAACTATAACATTAATAAATTTATTAACTGTAACACTAATACAATAATTAATTATATCACTAATACAATAATTAATTATATCACTAATACAATAATTAATTATATCACTAATAAATTTATTAACTGTAACACTAATACATTAATTCACTATAAAACTAATACATTAATTAACTATAACACTTATAAATTTATTAACTGTAACACTAATATATTAATAAATTTATTAACTGTAACACTAATATATTAATTAATTAATTAAATAATTAAATATAACTTTTTAATTAATAAATTAATTAAATATAACTTATTAATTAACTAACTAGAACTTATTAATTAATTAATTAACTAACTAGAACTTATTAATTAATTAATTAATTAACTAACTAGAACGTATTAATTAATTAATTAACTAACTAACTAGAAGGTATTAATTAATTAACTAACTTATTAATTAATTAATTAACTAACTAGAAGGTATTAATTAATTAATTAACTAACTAACTAACTAGAAGGTATTAATTAATTAACTAACTTATTAATTAATTAACTAACTAACTATAACTTATTAATTAATTAATTAACTTACTAGTTCAGTGTTGTTACTTGCACTTACTCTATTTATTTAATTAATTATTTAATTTTTATTAATTAATTAACTTAATTTCAATTAAAGAATGAGGTAATTTTCACAATTAAGATCTAAGAAACGATGTTTAATCTATAAGAATCTAAAATCTTTAAGAAAGATTTTGGTAATTAAAATTAAAAAAATAACTTGAACACCTAATTTCCTGAGTCATCTAAACCCAGCATTTAATAACGGGAAAAATCGTTACAAATAGTGATTTGAACTTACAGTTACCGGTATTGTTTGATCCCCATTCATATTTAATTATTTAAACTTAAAATTAAAGATTTATTTGAATTTAAAATCTAGTCAAGGTATTAAATTATTTCGATATTGCTTTATATATAAGGGCGTATGGGAAGACAACCTATAATCTCAAAGGATTTATTTTATATAAAGTACAAGACTGATGTTGACCAGCTTTTTATAATTGAAATAAACGTATTTTTTTCAGTTACGTATTTCGAGGGGGTAGTGTCTAAATTGACTACCCTGTTATTCGTGACGTTATTCTCGGTAACAGATATAGGAGCAATATTTGCAAAATAGTTGCCTCGAAATTTATAGTGAGTCGATGAAGTCATTACCTGCGAAATTGCACATGGAACGGGAAAGCGGTTTGAATTAGAAGAAAAAAGGGTTTAATCTTTCAAAAGCTTTTCAATCCCGAGAATAAATTGTTATTAACGCTACGCTCCGTTATTTCGGAAAAATAATTGATTTTTCTTTAAGCTAGCCGCCGATAAGAGCGATTCAAAACGGGGATTTGGAGCTTGAATGGCTTACTTCTATTTAAACCTTGGAAAATATCGACACTCGAACAATGGCGGGATCTCGTTGGTTGCCGAAAATTTCTAATAAAATTCGTCACGGGTCAAGAAACTTCGCATTAATACCCTTATAAAGTAGCTTTTTAACTTTGACCGGCTTAAATTTATCCCCGGATGAAGCTATTGTATTCGATCAATTCGTTGTAGTCCTTGTCGCGAAAATAGACGAAATAAGGATTTAAGCCGGAATTTTTAATGGATTATAAAAGTTACTATTATTTACCGAGATGATCTTACTGTTTTTTTTACAAAATTTTAAAGAGCACGTTTTACTAAACAGCTCAACGTAGTAGCTACTATGCTCTATTAATTTCCTTACTTGAGTTTGCGAAGTTTAGTAATAACACCAGGGTTGTTGGTTTTCGAAAAAACATTCGTCTAAAGAAGATTATACTAAACAAGAAACTTAGAGGGGAAATACCATAGTAGCTACTTTGCTCAATACTTTTTCAATACTTGAGTTTGCGAAGTTTACAGTGTTTATTAAAACCTGGAAAACCTTGAAAACCTGGAAATATCAGGGAAATCGACTGTCGACAGAAAAGTCAGGGAAATATTAGGGAAATTCCAATATTTTAGTAAAAAACAGGGAAATGTTTGAGGGTTCAGAAAGTTTGCCATAAGGAATACAGATATACATTAATACGTTTTTCTTATTAAAGATTTGACTTTTATATTATTAAATTTGTAAATCTTAGTTTTATTTTATCTTGCACCTGGAAAAATCAGGGAAATATTCATGGGAAAACCTGGATATATATCAGAGAAATCGGGTTGACAATAGCTCTATGAACCTTGAGTTTAGTAATGACACCAGGGTTGTTCGTTTATGAAGATAATACTCAAGACACTAAAAATACTTTCACGAACCAAATCAAGCAAAAGACAAATGATATGACTTTGGTGTTATAATATTATATTTCAACCTAGTCCCAAACAAGAAATATATTTGAAATAACGTTAAAAATCCTCTCAACAGTCCTTATCCCAAGGTAAAAATAAATAAATTCTTGCCGTAACCTCATCTAACTAGGAAAACTAGGACTATCAATTGATTCGCGAATTTGAGAGACTAGTCTGTCAAAAACACCCAATGACTTTGTGCGCAGCCAATGGAATTGGGAACCACGTGTTGCTACATTAAATCGCTTCTTTTAAACCAACTAATTAACAGAAAAGTTCCTAGTTGTTTTGAAGCAATCTAATGAATGGTTTATCTTTTGAGCATTCATTTTAATGAGTTTACTTTCTAAACCTTTAAAAGGAAAAAGGAATTATGCCAGCTTGACATGCAATTAATTCATGGTGGTTCCACACCTAATTATTGCGATTTTATATTCTTTAAAAAAGGGAATAAGTAAAAGTGGCGCAATTCTCAATTGTGCCATTTTCACGGTTTTAGTTTTACGCCTTTTATTCACGCGATAAGACGTAAGCAGGGCGACGAAGTCACTCATTTCATTTAACATTTTATTGGGAAAAAACAGTAGAAAATAACGAGTTTTGAAGATAATTTCAATCTAAATTTAAGGGTTAATACAAGTTATTTGGTTTGAATCTTTCATGAATTTTTTAAATTAAATCGTTGACGTATTTCGTAATCAGTACTAAAGAAGTGATTAATTTAGAGATTAAGCACGTGATTAAGACGTGTAGGAGTACAAGTTCGCTGTACGTGTAGGTACTACCATAAGTAACGTAATAACAATAAGTATGGCATTTAGCAAAAGTTATCACTGAACTGAGTTATTGAGAAATCAAGGTTTAGTTCTTAGCACAGAACCCCTCGTGGCTAAATATGCCCAAGGCGAATTACACTACTACCATCGACGATAATATACTTCTCAGTTCGGTTGCAGGTCCAAGTAGGGAGCTGAGCGAGAGTGTTAGAGTCGAAAAAAGGGTTCGAAACAATAGGAAGTGTCATACTTAATATTAATACTTTACTTATGATATTACCTGTATATTTAACCTATTTCTCGCAGTCTACAATATTTTAAGCGCTTAATTTCTCCAATTATGTAAAGTAGTTTTAGTATTTCACGAACTTCCTGATTTTCAATTTGTTGATAACTAACACGTTTTAATCAGAATGAAGTGGATAATTAACAGTTTCAACGCTTTAGCCTAGAGTCATTGTCTTCAGCGATATCTCACGTACGAAATATGTTGTCGAAAGGGCAGGAAGGTCTTGTTTTGTAGGTTAAGTAAATAATGTTTCGTAACGACTGATAACGGTTCTGGGAGTTTTTAAATGCAACTGGTTTTTGGCGGTTTAAACCGGAATCGTGATGGTGATGCCGCGATTGCTCCTGGCGCTTTCAATTGACCATTTTATGACCAGTTAAATGTAACTGGTTTTTGGCGGTTTAAACCGGAATCGTGATGGTGATGCCGCGATTGCTCCTGGCGCTTTCAATTGACCATTTTATGACCAGTTAAATGTAACTGGTTTTTGGCGGTTTAAACCGGAATCGTGATGGTGATGCCGCGATTGCTCCTGGCGCTTTCAATTGACCATTTTATGACCAGTTAAATGTAACTGGTTTTTGGCGGTTTAAACCGGAATCGTGATGGTGATGCCGCGATTGCTCCTGGCGCTTTCAATTGACCATTTTATGACCAGTTAAATGTAACTGGTTTTTGGCGGTTTAAACCGGAATCGTGATGGTGATGCCGCGATTGCTCCTGGCGCTTTCAATTGACCATTTTATGACCAGTTAAATGTAACTGGTTTTTGGCGGTTTAAACCGGAATCGTGATGGTGATGCCGCGATTGCTCCTGGCGCTTTCAATTGACCATTTTATGACCAGTTAAATGTAACTGGTTTTTGGCGGTTTAAACCGGAATCGTGATGGTGATGCCGCGATTGCTCCTGGCGCTTTCAATTGACCATTTTATGACCAGTTAAATGTAACTGGTTTTTGGCGGTTTAAACCGGAATCGTGATGGTGATGCCGCGATTGCTCCTGGCGCTTTCAATTGACCATTTTATGACCAGTTAAATGTAACTGGTTTTTGGCGGTTTAAACCGGAATCGTGATGGTGATGCCGCGATTGCTCCTGGCGCTTTCAATTGACCATTTTATGACCAGTTAAATGTAACTGGTTTTTGGCGGTTTAAACCGGAATCGTGATGGTGATGCCGCGATTGCTCCTGGCGCTTTCAATTGGCCATTTTAGGACCACAACACGCGCTAAAATCCGTAATCAATATTTTATTTTATATTTTAAATATCGAAGTCTGCATCTTAAAATTCATGTTTAGGACTGAGTTAAAATAATTTTTAAAAAATTGATAATGGAAAAGCACAGGGGCGTAGGAACCGGGAGGGGCTGGGGGGGCAATGCCCCTCCCTATAATTTTGCTGGGAGGGGCAACTAATGTTATTGCCCCCTCCAACTTTTTGGTCAGTTTAAATCTTCAAAAGGCTCAAATTCTCATTTTAAAAGCATATAAAGCTTATAGAACCTCAACTGTGTTTAAATTTCAGTCTTTTCCCGACAATTTACATAGTAGTAAACAGTACACATGCATTCGGAGAAGCTACACTCCATTAAAAATTCAAAACCATTCTCCAGACCCGTTTCCGTTTCTCTTTGCCCCCTCCAACTTCTAGAACGTTCCTACGCCCCTGGAAAAGCAAATGTGTTAAAGCCGACAATAAATCCGAAAGCGTTTGTTTAGCAGATGAAAAGGTAACTTTAGATTTAAACTCCTATTGGGTTTTGACTATCTTGTTTACTCTACACTTCTACAAGTTCCCACTATACGTTTCCCACTATACGTTTCCCAGGGGTAGCTTAACCTGTTGACGTTGCTTTATTAGGTGGTTTCCTTTCGCTTGTTTCGGGAATAGGTGATTTTATAAAATGTCTTTACGCTTGCCCAAATTGTTGAAATGTTGCCCTGGAATAGTTCAGCCAATGCCTAAGAATGAGTTCATAAGCTCTTTAGTGGGAGAGAAAACGGATCCACAGCTGAAGCGGGGAGGCAACATTTCAACAAGATGGCCAAGATTATTTTATTAAAAGAACTATTGGAAGTAGGGTCAGTAAGGCTATGACGTCATTTTACTCCGATTTTGTGGTGGCGAATAGTTTGAGTCGGAGACTCGGAGTATAAAGGTTTTTCCAAAATGGCTGCCTGTGGCCTTTTTAGCCTATTAATTCTGGCTAGCAGACGACCAAATCCTATTTTCTCCTTTACACCTCCTTTTCAGAATTAGTAAAAAGAGTAGACCTAATACTCCGGAACAAGCGAATAATACGATTTAGGGTTAAGAATGTACACTTGTAGTCCGAGAACAGGCGAAAAGAAACCACATATTGTGTGCAATCAACACTTCTATAAGTTTATAAGCGTTACGAGGGGCTAACCACTGTCCGATAGACTGTACACCGATTTCGCGTTCTCAACACTGTAAAAGGTACAGAGTATAAAGAGTAGGCGGACTCCCATTAGAACAGTCAAAGGTACGAGCGTGTACACCGATTACGTGGAGAGACTAGACCTTCGGAACATTTTATATTAAAAACGTTACGATATTTTTGCATTATCAAGGCGCATTTTTGCCCCCAAAGTTTAAAGAATAGTCTTAGTCGATAGCTACGCCGCAAAATTTTCGTTTTGAAAACGAAAACATTTGAGAGAGTTGGCCGTTTTCGGTCTATCGAAATCTGGCAGCCTTGCCTGCCTTCTGGCCTGTATCTCCATACCGAAAATGGCCGACGATTACACCACCGAAGATATTTTACTAAACTGATGGGCGGCGTTTTTGACCGTTATTTTGAATTATCGACTAAGACTATAGCTTAACCACTCCATTTCTTTATAAAAGCCTAAAAAACAATAAAATAACTATTCTATAGCTTTTAAATAAAAGAGGTATTAAAGTAATCCTGTTAAATCCGATACTGGGCGCATTTTTTTAAGGGAAGATTGGTCTATATATAGTTGGTATCTTGTAATTATCGTTATGGCAGTATTCTGACGCGTGGGTCATGGACTTTAAGCTTATTAAGTAGATTTCGATGTTCTATGGCCACAAAAAGAGCGGAGAGGAATAAGAACTTCCGGACAAAGTTCTGAAAGATGGCCGAAACCGGAAGCGCGGCGGGGACAGGATCGCTAACAGCCACTTTGGGCTGCACTCTTTCTCTATCTCTCTCTCTTTCCACGGCGCAAGTTTTATTTGAAAGACTGGCCGAATTAATGGGGCCTTTGACGTTACTGACATCCATCCACGGACTTCTTTGGCTTTCTCGCAACTCGGTCAGGGGTAAAAAGAAAAGACGGAAAGTTCTCCTCGTCTTCCATGGAAGAGTTCCGGGTCCATTTTGACCGAGAAGTCAATTGGAGAAACTGTAATTGGTGTAGCCTAGGGCAGCTTGGAGCGGCCTAAGAGTTAAATAAATTGAAACATCGTCGGCTAACAAGTGCTACAGCTTTTTTTTATTAACGTAATTAGCGATCACCACCCCTAGTTTCTGTTAAACCTGGTGGCAGAAAGTTGAAAATTGTTGATCCAGCAGATCCACCATAAATTTAAAAGTTCATACTTCCTATAACAACGAAAAGGTGTAGAGGTTAACGGTAATAGTGGGTATAGGGAGCTGTTGGATCTCGTGGCATGAAAGACTTGTCACCACCCTCCTACGCATTGTAACCTGGTCACCTGAATTTAGCATTAAAAATCGCTAGATGACTTGGGCCTAAGGTGGTGATTTGCGTATTAGGCTAGCTAATTTTTTTTGTTCAGTGTGTATCAGAGCTACAGTCTAAAATTTCAACCACGCAGTCAATTGTATGGGTGTAGCCCCGTGTAGTTCGGAGCGGGCGAATAGTTATTAACAAGTGTGTATCGGAGTTACAGTCTGCTCTAAGTAGTCGGATAATACGAGATCAGCTAGGCTAATACCCAAGGCACCACCTTAGGCCCAAGTCATCTAGCGACTTATTATGCCTTTAAACAGGTGGCCGGGTTACAATGCGTAGGAGGGTGGTAACCTTCTTATACATTCCAAAACCAAATGAAAGTCAAAGATTGAAGCTTAGTTCATACCAAATCCTGCGATTTCTGGCTTTTCTCATAATCGTTCTGCACGGCTCTCATAAAGAGAATAAACGAGCGAAACAAAGACAACCGTATCGGTGCGAACCGAGCTTGATACGTGGGATGTCATTTCGAAACATAATCATTATGTAGAGTGGTTTTCGCCTGAAAATACGAAAGCCTATATACGTGTATAAAGCTAATTCTTTGATATATTGAGAAGCTATTTGAAGCTAATGTTGGAGTGGTTCAAAATAAGTGATTGAAATAGATTCATTTATACTTTCTTCCGCCCTTTTTGAAATTCACATTTCAGTTTTAATATTTAAAAATTGAAGGAGTTAATTTAATGACAATTAAATTATGGATACACCCATAACCAGCAACACTATCACTTGTACCAAAACTAAATATTGCTTGTACTTGTTACCGCAAAAAAATACTATTTGCATCCTGAACTTGTATCCAGCTAAAATATCGATTTTTATAAAGCTAAGCTAAGGCAACCTACACGAAGATAATATATTTCAAAATGTAGAATATATTCAATAGACCCATGATGAAAGTTGGGGGCCCGAAAATTAACATTTTTACCTGGCAACTCAGCATTTGGACGGAACATCAGTTTCCTTACTTCCGCCTGTATATTTAAATGGCGGTCACGTGGTTCAAAACGTCACAAACAGGATGTTCCGTCCAGAGGTCTCACTTAAGCCTCGTCTGCGGCCCCTCTTTTGTTATGGGTCTATTCCAATGGCATTACTTTATTGCACTGTATACAATGGTTTTGTTGAAAATGTTAACGGATAGATGAGGAGCATTTCGAGTATATATTTTCCAAAAACTAGGTGATTAAATGGACGCTTCAATAAAAGATACTCGGTTTCTACTCCCCTCTCCAAATTCATCTGGGAATGAGCTATTTCCGTCGGTCGGTTAAACGGTTAGAATGGCTAGCCAAATGTCATATTGAAGCCAAACGGAGACGCGTTTTTGCCCTCATGAGAATTTTGCGTCAGATAAGAAATGCGTCGGCTCACGTGTATAAGGAACATACTAATGTTAATTTTCGATAATATATTTGAAGGTAAAATATATAATGTTACTAAAACTAAGTATAAGAAGATAATATTGTTATTATTATCATCCTCTTATGGTATAAATAATTAAAATTATATGTAATATTTTTATAATACCGGGCAATTTTAAAGCTTCTCATGGAGGCAGAGTTAATTCATTTCGTATAAAATTATCTTTTGGAAAAAGATGAAAACTCATTCATTTAGAACTAAACATTACTTTTGCAGTTCGGTATGCAACAAGTGTTTCCTTTTAACCAGGTAACGTTTTTGGCATGTTAAGGCTTAGCAAAAAACCGATGTTACGTCCATAGATATAAGAAATGTATATAAAGGTCTAGATAAATTTCGGGGCGTCTAAGCCTAACATAAAATACGGAATTGACACCTAGCAGACACCGAGGAAGGCACGTGACCAAGAGCGCGAGCTCTCTTAGCATTTTAGTACTAAGTGCTTGACCTTTCCGCAGGCCGTAGTCTTTAGACACCATCTGTTGGTGACTTTTAGTATAATTTTTAAGCAGGAGACAATGGCTCTCGCGACGATAGCACGAGCTTTCTTACCGATAGATAGCGTCTTATAAGGATAGCCTGCAGAAATTACGCGTTTCTGCTAGCTGTCACCTCCGTATTCACTCCCTTTGAAATATTTTATCTAGACCTTTATATACATTTCTTATATCTATGGTTACGTCCGAGAAAGTTTCCAGCTTTCTAATATTTCAACAAGCACTATATAAATAATATCTTATGAGTCCTGGCTGTCGGAAATTTTACTTCTTGGCAATTTCTGGGAAGATGTTTTATTTAAGCGCCTATTGCTCGTTTGCTTAGCGAACCGAATAATAGAAGATCTGTTTTCGACAGTTGAACGCTAGAGCTGGTATTTTACGGAAGCTCTCTGCTGGAAGCGAACCTTTACTTCTTCTAGCGTTACTTAATGCCCGCTATTAATTTAAGAAGAGCTTCGTCGGAGGCAGAGAATCTCTCCCAGCAGCGCCCCGAAGCGGGGATTGCTTATCAATCAAAAGGCCATTCCCAAAAGTTACTTACGGGACCTGAAGACGGAGACTAGAGACCTCTCGTGACACTTTGCCGAAACTTTTCTCTTCTACGCGGTTGAACTTTGAAAAGCCTCGTATCATACTGAACGGATACTTTTCAAGTACTTAGGACAAGTACTTTATATGGAAGGTTCAAATTCCGTGTAATGGCGATTGAAATTTCCATTTGGTTTTTACTTAAAATGAAAACATTGGTTTCAAAAGTTATAATCTAATACGATTTAGGTAAAGGGATAACCGGCGATTTCAAAATAAAGTTTTAACGGTAAAGGGAAATCAAGGGCCAAATGATGGTAAATCCAGGACAGGACTCTGGTATACCTTCACACCGGGCCGGCGTTAGGGGGGGGGGTAAGCGGGGAAAAGTACCCCGGGCCCGGGCCTCCGAAAGGGGCCCGCTAGAACGGGTGTCTAACTAAAATTTTCTGATTATTTCCAAAAAACAAATTTTGGAGTAAAAATTACCTGGAGCCCGAAAATCCTAGCGCCGGCCCTGCCTTCACACGTACTAAATCGGTCGTCCACCAAAAGATACAGGCGGCCATTTTAGTAGCGGGGAAAAAGGAGCAAATAAAAAAATTGGGAGGAAAATCAAGCAGAAATTTCCGGTTTCCCGAACGCCATCTAGCGTTGACTACGTCGGAATTCGGAAATAAGTGGCGGTTGTAATTCGAAAATCCTGCCATATTTTTAGATAATTTTTTAACGATTCTAGGAAAGCATATGTTTAATATTATATAATTATATATATTATACTAATTATGAACTTAGTACGTATAAAAATAAGTACTTACATTAATAACCACACTATATATGATAACTGTGAATAAATATTCCAGGATATTTACTACGACGACCACGTGTATTGTTTTTGAAATTTGTCCCTAAAACATTTGACCCCGAAAATGACGTAGTGGTCGGGTGTTAGCGCTGTTGGACGGGTTTTTCGCAGAGAGTCATGTCCTGGATTTATCATTATTTGGCCCATGGGGAAACCGAAGAATTGGATGGAAAACCCTTTTAGCCAGTGGAGAGAAACTCTACGCCATAGAGTAAACCACTCACATAGAAGGCTATTAGCGAAACTTGTGAAAACTTTTCGTACGCAGCTTCTTGTTTTTCAGGCGTGAAATTAAGAAGTTTGCCTAAAGGTCATGTACAATATCTGGATAAAAAAGTTAGTTTATACTCTAAAAAATGTAAAAACCAAACCATCGCTCTTCGGACTATATTTATTCACGCCTAGAAAACGAGCTGGCCTGTTAGGATTCATGTTTCATGCGCTTCCAAAGGGCTTTCCTTTCTAAGCGAGTGGGTTAATCTATGCTTTACGCAGAAAAAGCTGTTTCATGTTGGTTCTGCGAGGCGAAAGTGCCAACCATTCCGCCAACATGAAATTTTTCTTTACCCACTCTGTCATCATTTTATAATCTCTGTAATCGTTCACTGATCAGGGTTGCCACCGTTATTCCTCATTCAAATTATCTAATTTTTCCAGGTTTTCCCTGACCATCTCCGGAGATTTTCCCAGACTTATTTTGTGCGAAAATTTTATATATTTTTACTTATATTTTAGTAATAGTTTCTTATTTGCAACCGAAATTAAAATCCCTTGATTTTTCCCTGATTTTTAGACTAATTTTTAAAATTCCCTGACTTTCCAAGAATTCCCGGTTTTCCAGGTACTGTGGCCACCCGGCTGATTACGTAATCGGTGTACAGAAAATGGCAAGTGGTAGCCGTGGCTCCAGTGGACTTCTACAATAGTAAAATGAACCCCTCCATATTGGAAGTTTTTTGGAACTATTATTAAAATTAATATAATTTTTGTAAATGTTCAATTATAATTTATAGGAAAGAACAACAAAATGAACTAGAACTACTCCGATGGTCACCGAAATATCACAACCAGCAGGGGCGTAGGAACCAGGGGGGTCAAGGGGGGCAATGCCCCTACCTAGAATTTTCTGGGAGGGGCCTCTAATTGCCCCCTCCAACTTTGTGGTCAGTTGAAAACATCAAAAGGCTCAAATTCTCATTTTGCATGCATAAAAAACTTATAGAACTCAACTGTGTTTAAATTTCAGTCTTTTCCCGCCAATTTCCATAGTAGTAAAATGTACACGTGCATTCGGAGAAGCTACACTTCATTAAAAATTCAAAACCATTCTCCAGACCTCTTTTGGTCTCGCTATGCCCCATCCAACGTCTAGAACGTTCCTACGCCCCTGACAACCAGACCAAAAATTCAGTCAGCTATGATGAAAAGTCAAATCTCACTTCACACTTTGGATAACGAAGTTTATTAGTCAGATTTCCTAATATTCAAATATCGGTTTTTCTCTTCAACGAAAAGGCAGTAATATATCAGAATGTCGCAAAGATAAAAACTATCAAGTTGTACGAAACCAGACTCGGAATTAATGAATCTATTAGCGTTACTGTTTGCCTGACACCGTGGCCAAAGTAACGGAAAAAAACTCTAAGAGCGGCGCTAGTTTTTACGAGCACGTTGGCTTTCTGGAGATTAAGTTATTTCCCTTGATACAAAGGAGTGGAGGCTGATACTTAAGTAGTTCTCCCAGAAACGGTTCGTCGAACAGCTATCGAACTTTCTCGCTTTTTTTCCGTTTTCAGGTTCCTAACTTGATCGACCCAATTGTACGAAGTTTTCGAATAAGACGAAATAATTTCACGATAGAATAATCGTTTATCAACTAAGGCGATGCATTACTTAGATAATGTTAAAACAAATTATGTTCACTTTATCCAGAATATATTTATTTTCACTTTATCATCAATGTATTTATTTTCAAATTATCATCAATATATTTATTTTCACATTATCATCACTATATTTATTTTCACATTATCATCAATATATTTATTTTCACTTTATCATTAATGTATTTATTTTCACTTTATCATCAATGTATTTATTTTCACTTTATCATCAATGTATTTATTTTCACATTATCATCAATATATTTATTTTCACTTTATCAACAATATATATATTTTCACTTTATCATCAATGTATTTATTTTCACTTTATCATCAATGTATTTATTTTCACTTTATCATCAATGTATTTATTTTCACTTTATCATCAATGTATTTATTTTCACTTTATCATCAATATATTGATTTTCACTTTATCAACAATGTATTTATTTTCACATGATAATCAATGTATTTATTTTCACATGATCATCAATGTATTTATTTTCACATGATCATCAATGTATTTATTTTCACATTATCATTAATGTATTTATTTTCACTTTATCATCAATGTATTTATTTTCACTTTATCAACAATGTATTTATTTTCACATGATCATCAATGTATTTATTTTCACATGATCATCAATGTATTTATTTTCACTTTATCATCAATGTATTTATTTTCACATTATCATTAATGTATTTATTTTCACTTTATCATCAATGTATTAGAATTTATTTTCACTTTATCATCAATGTATTAGAATTTATTTTCACTTTATCATCAATGTATTAGAATTTATTTTCACTTTATCATCAATGTATTAGAATTTATTTTCACTTTATCATCAATGTATATATTTACACATTATAGTCAATGTATTAGAATTCATTTTAACTTTATCATCAATGTATTAGAATTTGTTTTCACTTTATCATCAATGTATTAGAATTTATTTTCACTTTATCATCAATGTATTAGAATTTGTTTTCACTTTATCATCAATGTATTAGAATTTATTTTCACTTTATCATCAATGTATTAGTTTTCACTTTGCGCACGTGTTTTGTATTTGGATAGAAATATTTCACGATTATCTCGGTAGGAGCGCTGACGGGCGATGCAAATTGTAGAACAGGGGATTTTGCTTAGGTAATAATAATCAGCTAGGCTAATACCTTAGTGACTTAAAATGCCTTTAAACAGGTGGCCCTATTACAATGCGTAGGAGGGTGGTGGCAAGCCCTGCTCGAGCCAACAGCACCCTACACTAACTATTACCATAAGTTAATGATCATTAACTTATGCTATTACTGTTAATCTCGACAACTTTTTATGGGAAGGGGAAACCGAAGAAAACAAGATTTCATTCGGGTGCTAAGAATATGGGAGTAGAAACCGGTACCACCCAATAATACTTCATAGCGTAAGTTTGTCCGCTTTTAAACACAAAATACTAACACAGATGGCGATGCTCTGTGTGAAATAGTGTCGAGATACATCGAAAAAAATTCGATATAATCTTAGGTATTTGAATTTGCGTTCTTCAATTAACAGGAATCGCAAAACGTTTCTGCACCAGGCCCTTAAAGGCCTAGGATTTCTTTTGCCAGTTTTCCCTTAAAGTTTTATTCCCGCCGCGCAAATATCCTGGTGGACGGCCAACGTGTTCTGCGGTTGGCCTACCACCAGGATATTTGCGCGGCGGGAAGAAAACGTTAAGGGAAAACTGGCAGAAGAAATCCTAGGACTTTAAATGGAGAAATGTTTGTTGTCGTTGTAGGTATAGTAAACCTGATTTGAATGAAACTTTGAATGAAATTCCATCAACCGAAGTGCTTTGTTGTCACGGGGCAATAGTTTAAATTCCCATGTGCACTCTTTAAAGGTAAAAGAATGCATTTATTTCCCCAATCCCCTTTATGCTCGAACAGTAAGCACCTCCCCTCTAAAAAATCCAATCATCCCAGTTCCTCATTGGTTCCCTAGAACTGACGGCGCACGCGGGTGGCGCTTTTCCTCCCCCCCTCACATGCCAGGGGAAATTCGTCCACGATACCGGCAGATCGTTTCAACCTAGTCATTATACCTGACCAAGAATGTATTTATTTATACTCAGGGAGAATGAATATGTCGAGACTATCGACGGACACGTTGAGGCCCTAACCCCGTCACGCTAAGGCGGGGGGGGGGGGGGAGGAAAAAAGGAGGGGGGTCTTATTTTTTGCGTCCTCGCAGCAGCGTTAATCGCGTCGAAAAACGTAATTTTTAATAACCAATGAGATTGCAGTATTATTTGATTTTATTAAAGCGGAGGAGCATACCGGGGGGCCCAACGGGTGGAATTGGAGCAACGCTAAAAATAATCTCGACATATTCATTCTCCCTGAGTATAAATAAATTCATTCTTGACGTAACTAAAAATAAATTCATTCTTGACGTAACTAAATATAAATTCATTCTTGACGTAACTAAAATAAATTCATTCTTGACGTAACTAAAAATAAATTCATTCTTGACTAACTAAATATAAATTCATTCTTGACGTAACTAAAAATAAATTCATTCTTGACGTAACTAAAAATAAATTCATTCTTGACGTAACTAAAAATAAATTCATTCTTGACGTAACTAAAAATAAATTCATTCTTGCCGTAACTAAAAATAAATTCATTCTTGACGTAACTAAAAATAAATTTATTCTTGACGTAACTAAAAATAAATTCATTCTTGACGTAACTAAAAATAAATTCATTCTTGACGTAACTAAAAATAAATTCATTCTTGACGTAACTAAAAATAAATTCATTCTTGACGTAACTAAAAATAAATTCATTCTTGACGTAACTAAAAATAAATTCATTCTTGACATAACTAAAAATAAATTCATTCTTGACATAACTAAAAATAAATTCATTCTTGACGTAACTAAAAATAAATTCATTCTTGACGTAACTAAATATAAATTCATTCTTGACGTAACTAAATATAAATTCATTCTTGACGTAACTAAAAATAAATTCATTCTTGACGTAACTAAATATAAATTCATTCTTGACGTAACTAAATATAAATTCATTCTTGGCGTAACTAAAAATAAATTCATTCTTGGCGTAACTAAAAATAAATTAATTCTTGACGTAACTAAAAATAAATTCATTCTTGACGCAACTAAAAATAAATTCATTCTTGACGCAACTAAAAATAAATTCATTCTTGACGTAACTAAAAATAAATTCATTCTTGACAACTAAAAATAAATTCATTCTTGACGTAACTAAATATAAATTCATTCTTGACGTAACTTAATATAAATTCATTCTTGACGTAACTAAATATAAATTCATTCTTGACGTAACTAAATATAAATTAATTCTTGACGTAACTAAATATAAATTCATTCTTGACGTAACTAAATATAAATTCATTCTTGGCATAACTAAAAATAAATTAATTCTTGACGTAACTAAAGATAAATTCATTCTTGACGCAACTAAAAATAAATTCATTCTTGACGCAACTAAAAATAAATTCATTCTTGACGTAACTAAAAATAAATTCATTCTTGACATAACTAAAAATAAATTCATTCTTGACGTAACTAAAAATAAATTCATTCTTGCCGTAACTAAAAATAAATTCATTCTGGCCGTAACTAAAAATAAATTCATTCTTGACGTAACTAAAAATAAATTCATTCATTTCAGGTTTCTGAGTAAGCTCTGCAACTTGTTTATTGTCAGTTTTCGTCTACCACCTAGCGGTAAATATATACAATTTCCAAAACCGTGGTAATTTTAACGATTTTGCTGAATTTTACTAATAACAATGAACTTCCCCAATAATGTACATCCTGAAAATTTACATTTCTAGGCAATATGGTTTTGAGAAAAAATGGATCGGGTGATCAAATTGAAACACCCTGTATGATTTATGAAAAATAATAAAAGAAGTATTGTTTTAACTTGAAAGCCTCGTCCTTGAAATGAATATGATAAGCATTTATTTCAAAGCGATATCATGTTCTAGTAAATCTAATTTCGCCGAGTTTTTCAATTTAGATTTAGTTGCATATACGTTTGGGCCTTAAGGCAAGAAAAAGCTGAATTTACAAAATGTCATTTAAGACGGCATATAAAATCCATTAGAATAAATTGAAACGAGATATAGGGTAATTGTACCTGATAATTATATTTAAGAGTCTCATTACCGTTGGAAATCGCATAATATTAGTTTCCCTGAAAATGTAATTAACTTGCTTAAATATTTCGCGTGGGACTAACCACTTGCGAATACAAACTTGAAATACTAATTTAAAATTTATAGAGGTAATACCTTGTATTAATTTATTAGTTCCCGAGTATTACCAAATATTATCGCGCATTACCAAATATTATCGCGCATTACCAAATATTATCGCGCATAACCAAATATCATCGCGCATAACCAAATATCATCGCGCATTAACAAATATTATCGCGCATTAACAAATATTATCGCGCATTACCAAATATTATCGCGCATAACCAAATATTATCGCGCATAACCAAATATTATCGCGCATTACCAAATATTATCGCGCATTACCAAATATTATCGCGCATTACCAAATATCATCGCGCATAACCAAATATTATCGCGCATTAACAAATATTATCGCGCATTACCAAATATTATCGCGCATAACCAAATATTATCGCGCATAACCAAATATCATCGCGCATAACCAAATATTATCGCGCATTACCAAATATTATCGCGCATTACCAAATATTATCGCGCATTACCAAATATTATCGCGCATTACCAAATATTATCGCGCATTACCAAATATTATCGCGCATAACCAAATATTATCGCGCATTACCAAATATTATCGCGCAAATACTCATGTACTTCGGTGTACACATTTGTCTCGCGTTTGGCTAAGTAATTTACTAACATTGTAAGTGTTCTTGCCTATTATGAACTACATGTTCTCTCAAGTATTACCAAAGAATATAAAGCCCCAGGAATGGAAGGTGTAGCTCCATCTAGTGGAACCTTTGCGCCTCTCGTTTTGAAAGAGAGACTGGGTTGCTGTAACCGTTTCCGGTTAGTCTGATTTGCTTTACCGGAAGTTTCTAGCGCAGCCAAAACACGCGGCCAATAATATCAATCCTTCCATTCCTGGGGCTTTATATTCTTTGGTATTACCAAGCACTAACGCGTTTTACCAAGTACTCTCGGTTACTACCAAGCACTAACGCGTTTTACCAAGTAGTCTCGGCTATTAACAAGTACTAACGCGTATTACCAAGTACTTTTACTTATTAATAAATACTCGCGAATAACCAAATACTCACCCGTATTACCAACTACCCTCATCTATAACAAAGTGGCATCGTGTATTACCAACTAATATCGCGTATTACCTACTGCCATCGTGTTTTACCAAGGACTCTGGCGTATTATCCAAAATTACCCTGTATTAATAAAATTAATCGTTTCTAATTAATAATGTTATATTACCACTCAATAATGTTGCAATACAGCGTATTTTTTCAATAATGTGTAATATTTAAATAGTACAAATAATTATTGTAATATCTATCATGATAAACGTTAAATGGTAAGTTAGAAATGATTTCCCAAACGCTAACGTTTTAAGATATTTTTTTAAATAAATCATGAAAAACATTGAATGGTTAATTAGAAAGAAATTTTCCTTAATTTTTAAAACGCACTTCAATAAATCTTGATAAATGTTGAATTTGAAATTTAAAACGATTTCCACAATAAACATGGTAAATGAAGTGGAAATTAACTTTTCCAAGTTAACTAATTTTTCGCCGGAAGGTAGTGTTTTGTTCAACAATTTCTCGGGAGTACGCATTGTGTCCGATGAAACAAGAATCGACGACGCAAAATTTAACTTACGATCGTGTTCCCATTTTCGGCAAAAAAGCGATTTAGGTTTCGCCGTTCAGAATAAGAAGTACTTAAATCCACTCGTTCTGGCATAGATATTATCCAGGAGCGGTTCCCTAGAAACCGTTAATTTGTCGAGCCCCCCATTACGGCATTCCTCGTCTCTCGTAATATGCGTGGCCGCCGCCAGCCGAAGATATTATCTCAACGTAAAGGGCCCTCCAGGAAGTATCTCTCGTCGTTTCTTTAAACTATGTTCGGCGGCTCATAATATTACGTAAATAAAGCTTAATTTAATACCCCGTTTTACGCAGGAAACGGATAATTATTTGATTAATCGCGACGCTTTAAAAATTTTAGAAATTAATTATGCCCCTTAATATAAAAGGACTTTGGGGCACTTAATTTATTGAGAAATCTAGTTAGTTCATTCTGGATTAACAACGCCCAAGATCACAGAACATTCATTAGAAATTTTGGCAAGATGGCTTTCATAGTTTCAAGGCAGGGAGGGAAAGGTAGATGAAATCAACCTTCCACTCGAGAGGCTAAAAATTTTGTACACCATATTTATTAAATATTTTAATTTTTTTTATGGATTATTAGATTTCCTCAATATTTGAGATAGTTTTCAATATACGACATATTGCTCAATATATATTTTCAGTTCTCAAAATATCTCCTGCGATTTTAATTTTTTCTTATATTCCTCAGATTACCAGTTTTAAAGGATAAGGATTGCATATTTACCGCTTGAATTCCTTCGAATGGACATACTACGCATCCAACTATCCAAGACGTTAACGGTGTGAGTGTAGTATGCAGTGGTATAGTGAGAGGGGCATAGATGTAGCAGTCGCCCCGGGCGTAGGTGGCTGCGGGGGGGGGGGGGGGGGGAGTGGCACCCCTGGATACCCGAAGTATTAAAACCGATTTATTAAACTCATTATTATTGAAACTCGAAAAGTACACTTATTTTAAGTTACTGATAATGATTAGGTTCCATGTGGAAACAAGGTGTATAACTGCGCGATGGAGACAGCCGGGGAAAAGCAAATTTGGGTGTTTTGCCCTGGGAGACAAATAGCTTCGCTACGCCACTGGTAGCATGTTTCCACATTTAGGTTATGTTGGGTTGGTAGGTCAGGCTGGGTTAGTTTAGGTTAGACTGGGTTGAGTTGGGTTGGGTTGGGTTTGGTTAGATTGTGTAGACTATGCAAGCCCGGACTGGCCAAATCGGCTGGTCAGTGATCGTCTGGGGCCCCCGGTTTTAAGGGGGCCCCAAATTGCTTAAATGAATTTTTTCCAAAGGTCAGACATGTTTGACGTTTCAAATGAATGTGCACGTAAAATCTGGTACACTTTAAACGTTATTTGTTGTCCTATAAATAACCATTTGGATTTTTGTTCCATACCTCCACACCGCCCGGTAAGGGTCCCCTCTTCAGTCTCTAGCCGAAGGCCCCCAAAGGAGCCAGTTCGGTCCTAAGGCTATGTTAGGTTAGGTTGTGTAGGCCATGTTAGGTTAGGTTTGGGTTGCGTTGGTAGGTTAGGTTTTAAATTATTTATTGGAAGCAGGGTAAATTAAGATTTCGTAGAGTGGCATTGGTTGTGCGCTTAATAAAAGTGCACGCCTTCCTTTCAAAATTTGGTATCAAAATGAAGTAGCTGCTGCCATTTGTGGGTTGCAATCTGACGAAGCACGTAAGAAGAACCCAGGAAGAAAGCTGATACTTAATTGTTTGGATCGTCCATCCGGACACAAATTTAAATTAATCATTGGCTGAATATTTGAATAATATCGAAAATGAATGACGAAAAGTAAATTTGTACTTCGCGTTGATTAGGAGCCAGTCGCATACTAAAAACCAATTACATATTTGAATATTCAATTCATTGGTGAATATCGCAATTTTTGATTTCTGCCAAAATCGCAAATAGAAAGCCTTAATTCTTTGTTTTGGATTCCAAGGGAAAATATATCGCAAAATTTCCATTCTTTTGATATTCCTCTCACGAAAGTATTACGAAAATCTTAACACTAAAATCAGGTATCTCACAATATCGCAAAAAAGCAAATAACAAATCTTTGATTTTTCTCCAATCAAAGTTAATATGAAAATCAAAATATCAAAACAAATATAAATTATTCTACCATTTGTTAAAAACGACGACATGAAAATCGAAATATAAGAAGTTGGCAAGCCAAAATATTCCTCTCCTCGGAAGAGTTTCTAATTTTCAGTGAAGCGTAACATGTATCCGGGGTTCTGTGGTAGAACGCTTACCTGTCGTGCAGGAGAGCTCGGGTTTGAATTCCGCCCGATACTAACGCAAATTGAACAAAAATTATACAACACCCAATGCCAAAAAGAGGGCTCTTTTAGAAAAAGCTTTTCCCTGATTCCAAAAAACTGCGAACGCAGTCATTACACTTTGCCCCGAAAATGCGTAGACGTTTGCAGCCCAGACAGACAGACACGGTGATTGTAAAACCCCTCCTCCCCTTGGAGAGGTAAAAACTAAATCCTTAATTTTCGAAAATCTATATTCCAAAATCCTCAACTTAAAATATCTTAAAATACAAAAAATTTACGGCGTTAGAAAAGAGCTTTAAAAAAAAAGAAACTCACCAACCAAAAATCTTATTACAGCGCTGCAAAACCGCGTCTTAAAGAAAGGCAAACAAACTCACAAACACCATATCCTATTATAAGTTATATAACGCAGCGAAAACGCGTCTCAATAAAGGCAAACAAACTCACAAACACCATATCCTATTATAAGTTTTATAACGCAGCGAAAACGCGTCTCAATAAAGGGAAACAAACTCACAAACACCATATCTTATTATAAGTTATATAACGCAGCGAAAACGCGTCTCAATAAAGGCAAACAAACTCACAAACACCATATCCTATTATAAGTTTTATAACGCAGCGAAAACGCGTCTCAATAAAGGGAAACAAACTCACAAACACCATATCCTATTATAAGTTTTATAACGCAGCGAAAACGCGTCTCAATAAAGGGAAACAAACTCACAAACACCATATCTTATTATAAGTTATATAACGCAGCGAAAACGCGTCTCAATAAAGGCAAACAAACTCACAAACACCATATCCTATTATAAGTTTTATAACGCAGCGAAAACGCGTCTCAATAAAGGGAAACAAACTCACAAACACCATATCTTATTATAAGTTATATAACACAGCGAAAACGCGTCTCAATAAAGGCAAACAAACTCACAAACACCATATCCTATTATAAGTTTTATAACGCAGCGAAAACGCGTCTCAATAAAGGGAAACAAACTCACAAACACCATATCTTATTATAAGTTATATAACGCAGCGAAAACGCGTCTCAATAAAGGCAAACAAACTCACAAACACCATATCCTATTATAAGTTTTATAACGCAGCGAAAACGCGTCTCAATAAAGGGAAACAAACTCACAAACACCATATCTTATTATAAGTTATATAACGCAGCGAAAACGCGTCTCAATAAAGGCAAACAAACTCACAAACACCATATCCTATTATAAGTTTTATAACGCAGCGAAAACGCGTCTCAATAAAGGGAAACAAACTCACAAACACAATATCCTATATAAGTTATATAACGCAGCGAAAACGCGTCTCAATAAAGGCAAACAAAATCACAAACACCATATCCTATTATAAGTTATATAACGCAGTGAAAACGCGTCTCAATAAGGCAAGAAAACTCGTAAACACCATATCCTATTATAAGTTTTATAACGCAGCGAAAACGCGTCTCAATAAAGGGAAACAAACTCACAAACACAATATCCAATATAAGTTATATAACGCAGCGAAAACGCGTCTCAATAAAGGCAAGAAAACTCACAAAAACAATATCGTATTATAAGTTTATATACTCAGCGAAAACGCGTCTCAAAAAAAGGCAAACAAACTCACCAACAAAATATCGATCCTTTCAATGTCCATTTTGTCTAGCTTCTCAATCTTTTCTAACTTTTCTATCATGAGCATTTTCAAGGAAAGATCGAGTCGACCAAAAAGAGAGTGTTTCGTGGCTCAGAACTTGTGGAGCGCCTAATACCGCACGAGTAGCCGACGGGTTTCGAGACAATTGACTTTCGCGAAAATCGTCAAGCAGATTATAAGCGGCGCTGAGGTGAGTGCAACTCGTCTGGTTCAGGGAATATTTCGCTTTAAACCTGTTCCCGATAGTTTACCACTTTTTACCGCGATATCATTGAAATCTGGCTTCCGATACCAATTGTTCCATTAGTCCGAGTCAGGCCCTTGATCACTTATTGGTTGCGCGCTTAAGGGCTCGCCACCCATGTGACCTTAAGGGAAACCTCACATGGACATCCCGACAGACTCCTCCTTTACGAATGTTGCCTCACTCAGCTGCTCAATTTTTATTCATAACAGAAAGCAAAATATGGTACCTCAAAAATTGTAGTTTTGACAAAATGCAAAGCTTCATGCAGCATTTCGTGATAAAATCTACAATAAAGAAAGTATTTGTACGTTTTTTATTTTTTGTTTGTACTGTGTGGAAATATTTTGTTCTTTTTTTAAACCAAATAATCTATCTGTTTTTAATATTTTTATTTTTATTTATTATTTTGGATTTTACTAATTTTGAAACATTAAGATTGATTTTTTATATTTTTTGTTTGGTATCCGTAATATAATTAATAAAGTTTTTAATGTTATCCTTATTAATAATATTTTTGCATTGACTTCCCATAAAAACGATTTTCTGCATTTACTGCAAGTAAAGTAACATTTTTTAACGTTATTTATATCTTGCTTAAAATTAGTAATTTGAAATAAATAAGTGCATTTGAATCAATAATGAAATGACACCAAGGGAAAAGTTGCAATGGGCATTAGTTTTGCCATGGCAACCGAAAATATTTTTGACAGCACAGTCTGTATATTGTCCCTATGAAAATAACAATTGATCATTTTTTACATATTTTGATCAAATTGACCAAAATTCATCAAAATATCATAAAATTAATTTCATTTGGCATTTTGATATATTTTTTTTTTTGGTTTTGAAATTTGAATTTCTTTTAAATTTTTCACAGGGGGTACCCTTAGAAGTGCTCAGGTTCCCATGTTATTTTCAATGAAAAATATACATTCTGTGTTGTCAAAAACATTTTCGGTTGCCATGGCAAAACTAATGCCCATTGCAATTTTTCCCTTGGTGAAATTTCATGTTACCATAAGGTCTACATACCCACCTAGTTTCAACCAAATCGGTGATTATCACCTCGGGTAGTCTCCTCGTTAGTTTTAATACGTACAATCTACACTTCTACAAGTTTATGTGCGTTTTATAAACAAATTGAGTTACCATATTTTTGCATTCTCATGACGCAATTTAGCCCGCAAACTTTCAAATTTCTTTTAATACCAAAGCTACGAAATGAAACTTCGCATTTCGCATTAAAGTTATTTATGATAAAAAAACGTTTCATATACATCATATTTTATCGCCGCCATTTTCGAAAAACAACACATTTAAATGTTTTAACTGGGTTATTGGCTGCGCTGTTTTTGGCCCGGGGCAGGAACTAGAGAATACGATAGTCATTAAATGGGCCCGTCATTTAATTGGCCCCAATGATAATAAGTCGCTCGCTACCGTCAAGAATACCTTTCGAATTTCAAATGACGAGGAAGAAGTAAAGTTGTGTTGAGATGGAATCCCCCAAACAGAACAGGTAAAATTTGGTTTTGATCGGCTATATTCAAATTTAAATGCATTATTTGCGTCTAAAATTTTACCATAGGGATGTAAATACCGGAGGGCCGCTACACTCAGTTTCGCCCATGTATTTCGCTCGGGGCCACGAGATCTCTAAGCAGGGCCGTATTAAGACTTTATTGGGCCCCAGGCCCAAGTTAATTTTTGGTGCCCCCTTCAATAGTGAGCGACGCGTGCTAGGCGCTTCCTCAATTTATAATTGAGAAATGGAAGGAAAATTAATTTTGCTGCCCAATTTAGTATGTCGCCAGGGGCTAGACGGCAGTCCGTCAGAGAATGTGACAATAAAACGTTGTTGGTTCATAGGGGTGGACGCATTTACTAAAATTACTCCGGAAAATATTTTGTGAAAAGCAAATGATTAAAGTTTTGTACTTTTATTTTTTTCGAACCCTCTTGGTGCCCCTTGTAGGCTTGGTGCCCTAGGCCCAGGCCTATTCGGCCTATTGGTTAATCCGGCACTGCCTCTAAGCTCGGCCCTGACTCGCACCCCGTTTTCTCTGTTCTCCCTTCTTTTTAATGCCGTTTTTCTTTGCTCTTCTCGTCTACACTCTGGTTTTACCTTCTCCCTCATGCGCTTTACTCTGTTGTTCCCCTTTTTATACATGCCCTTCTGGAAACGGACCGATGGACTGCGACCGACAAACATCTTTCCATTGAGAGTTACGCTCAAAATCTTGTGTAGAGAGTTGCACGAAGGGATTTTCACCACCCTCCTAAGCAGTTTCACCCGGTGACTGGGACTTAAACAAATAACTCCAAAATTTCATACAACAGATGTGATCAACAAGAAGTGTAATATGAATATCAATGTTAAAATTATTAAAGGCTGGTATAAAAAGTGCATATAGTCAGTTGCAGGCTAAGAAAGACAAAATATATAGTAC